>NC_133498.1:10650494-10716712 GCF_025370935.1 Choristoneura fumiferana | reverse complement strand
CGTCAGCGGGACGGCAAGACACGAAGTTCGAATTTTACACTTCGTAGTAAGGGCTAGTTTATGGTCAGCGAAAAATTAAGAAGTTAAAAAAGATTGCTGGCTCGCTAGCTCGACAATAATGTCGCTTACAAATTCCATTGTACATTACTGCAGAGGCCGGGAAAGAAAATCTTGCAGGCCGAGTAGGCCGGATAGGTATACGAGGCTGGCATGTTCTTTCACGCCGAGGCTTGTATTGTATAGTGCTTTTCTCAAACATGCACTAAAAGAAATAAAAACTCCTAGAAAACAATGTTTTATTCGTAAGACAACTAAAATTGTATCAGACTCAAATTATAACTGTCATCTATATAAGTGTTTATTTCATTCTAACATGATTTAAAACGTTAAAATAATACCAATAAAATCAAATTGCTATAAAAAACATGTACATATAACGGACTGCACAAATAAAAAAATCACGTTTCTAAACGAAACTTTTGAAATGACAATGAATTTATTTGCAAAATGGCTAAAGCCCAAGTCCAGTCAATAAAAAAAAAAAAAGACTGACACTTGTCAATTTTCCCGCCAAAACTTTTTTTTTATTGTGTTTGCTGTTCGGCTTTTAGAACCATTATGTATACACGAACTGCAGCCCATTTAATCAGCTACATTAATACTTTATTATGTAAATAAAATTGTAATGTGACGTAAAAGGCGTCGGTAATATTTATATATTTACATATAGAATATTCATAGTCCTGTGAATTTATTCAGTAACTAATAAATGAACCATAGATATCCTTTATCGTGGATATTTGACGTTTTGCATTGAAACAAAAGACTGTTGTCTTGCTTGCAGGCCTGTTTTAAGGAACACAACATAAACATTACATAGCATGTTTGAGAAATAGTTTTTATTATTTCACCACTTTGTCAGCGTGACTGATATGTATTGTATATTCATGCCAAGTTACAGCTTTCTAGTTCTAACACAACGGTCTCTGAGCTTAGCCGCGGACAGACAGACAGACAGACATAGCCAAACTATAAGGCAGGGGTGGGCAACCGGTCGATCGCGACTATTAGTCCAGTCGATCGTGGCAAGGTAAAAAATATAAATACTGAACTATGCTGTTTCAATTAAGATTTCAAGAAGTGTGCCACTGGTAGATCGGACAGGGTCTCGTCAGTAAACAGTTGATCTTGGGTCTAATCAAGTCGGCCACCCCTGCTGTAAGGGTTCCTAGTTGACTACGGAACCCTTTAAAAAATACAATTTATTATTCATGGCATCGCATCGTTAAACCGCATCACCGTTTGTACTTATGGATTCTGCATTCCGCAATAATTGTAAATAATAATATTGATGGTCGAGCAATATGCAGGACGCCAAATCGAGCGAGGCGGGTGCGGGGGCGGGGGCGGGAGCGGGGGCGGAGGCGGGCGCGGTGCTGTCCAGCTGCGCCGACCTGTTCCTGTTCTACAAGAAGTGCCTCGTGCAGTGCGCCGCGCTCAGCACCGGGGAGCCCATGCTCGGTAACCAAACCATAGCCACCAGCCACCAGCCACCAGCCACCAGCCACCAGCCACCAGCCACCAGCCACCAGCCACCAGCCACCAGCCACCAGCCACCACCCACCAGCCACCACCCACCACCCACCAGCCACCAGCCGCTCAGGGCCACGAACAAAACGTTGAGGCCGGCTGGAACTGTTGTGCCACTTGACTGCCACATCATGTTGACAGCCCATGCTTTGGCCAAGGAAATTAAGTCTTCATGTCATGACCATAGTAGTATCGTGTCAGCAAAAAATGTATTCTTTGTATTTGTATCGAAAAGTATGAGACTGTACCATACAAGGTTGAGTTTCTTGCCAGATTCTTCTCAACAGAGGTTTTTCCGAACCGGTGGTACATTTTTTTTGACGTTTAAGTACTTGTTATAGCCTAAATTGAATAAAAATATTTTGACTTTGACTTGCATGCTTCGTAAAAAACCCTCGCCGTCACGTGGCATATAGCATCAGCCAAATAAATGGTCTACCACCTTAAAGATGATAATCGTTTGCATGTCAAAAACAATAATGCCAATAGATGTGTCTGTCAACTTGAAAATTCGACTTTAGCGACATATTCATTTGATAGGAACTTGTTTAAAAATTGAGACCACTTATTTGGCTGATGGTACCTATCTCTGATTGTTACTCCGTCTGACACGTTTCCATTACGGTCCTGGCATGATACGGTGTGGTGTGTAGAGACCTTTATAGTGAAATTGATTATTAAAAGGTTTAGTGCTGCTGCTTAAGTAGCATAGTAGAAATAAGCAACCTAAAATATGTATGCATAGGGAAAATTAATGTCTAGATTCCTGTCCAGCGGTGGTGTAGGGGTTATAGCACGCAGCACGGATTGCTGAGGACCTGGGTTCGATTCCCAGTGCTGGTCTCTTTTTCTGGTTTTTCTGTGCATCCATGTCTCAGTTTGTATTTACGATAAAAGGTTTCTCCCTGGCCGTGGTATACACTGTCGTGCAATGGGTCGATTCCGGGATAGGCAGTTGGTAGTTTTCGCCGCAGCAGCGCGCCACCAGCACTAGCGCTCCCTACCCTGATGTTTAACCCGAAAAAAGAGTAAATCAAAAAGTTTATTCGGGACACAAAATAACAAAATACAAAAAAAAGGGTGAGATAAGTAGTAGTACAATTATATGTGTGCCCAATGGTCCCGCCTCAGCATAAATGCAGACTCCTCGGACAAGGAGTCAACGCTTGTCTTCGGGCGAGACCATTTTAATCAGTCAGTGTCATGCACGTCTCAGGGTATATGGATCAGTTTGTTGAACTGTGGTGACCGTCCCGCAGAGCTGGCGGGCGTGTTCCAGAAGTACCTGCGCGAGTACGCCAGCGGAGTCCTACAGGCCGCCGCCCCGCGGGCCGCCGCGCCGCTCGGCCTCGCCCTCGTGCACAACCTGCAGCTGCATGCCAGCGGCACCACCAGGTACGCTACGCGCGCCAGCGGGTCGATCTTAAACGACTCCCAAATGGATCGTGACTGTACATGCTGAAAAAAATAATTTTAAACATTTTCTTCTCTAACCTGGTCCAATCTCACCCCAGGTACACCAAGCAGGAGATCTCTAAGATCACGAGCGTGATCACGACGGCGGAGTACTGCCTGGAGACCACTGTCCACCTGGAACAGAAGCTGAAAGAAAAGGTGGCGCCGGCGCTGGCCGCGCGCGTGGACCTGGCCCCCGAGCAGGACCTGTTCCACCAGATCATCGGCGACTGCATCCAGCTGCTGGTGCAGGACCTGGAGTCGTGGTGCGAGCCGGCGCTCGTGGCGATGGCCAAGGTCTCGTGGCTGCACTTCGACACCGTGGGAGACCAGAGCTCCTACGTGACCCAGATCATCATGCACTTGAAGAACACCGTCCCGATCCTGAGAGACAACCTGTCGTCTTCCAGAAAATACTTCACGCAGTTCTGTATCCGGTTCGCGAACTCCTTCATACCGAAATTCATCCAAAATATCTACAAATGCAAGCCGATTTCGACGGTCGGGTCGGAACAGCTCTTACTGGACACGCATATGTTGAAGACTGCGCTGTTGGAGCTGCCGTCTCTCGGCTCCGAAGTGAAGAGACCGGCGCCCGCGACGTACACCAAAGTGGTGATAAAATTGATGACGAAAGCGGAAATGATACTAAAGCTGGTGATGGCGCCGCTAGATGGCAGCGCGGAGGCGTTCGTGGCGCAGTTCGTGCAGCTCCTGGGGGACTGCTCCCTGGCAGAGTTCCACAAGGTGCTGGACATGAAGGGCGCTAAACTGTCGAAGGCGCAGCTCGGCTCCCTGGACGCGCTCTTCAAGCAGACAGCGAAGAATAACAGCGAGGCCAATAAGTAATAATCACAAGTTCTACATCTCGAACCGCTTCTTGAACCCTGAACTGTGGAACACCAATTGGCTACTCCCAAACTAAATAAAGCTTGTCTTATGGGTTCTTAGGCTAGGCAATATAGATAAACACATATTAATAATAAACGTCGAGGACTTGAGAACAATCATGACTCATTATATTATTTATACAAAAATTTGCCCTGACCGGGTATCGAACCCGGAACTGAGCTTCATAGTCTGGTTCTCCAACCGCTTGACTATCCGCTTGTCTATAGTTGTGGATTGCACATATTATACTTTATCCGTTGCCAATGCTTGACGAGAAAACAGTTCTGACGTTTATGTGAACAGATTTCTCGATGGAGTATAGTTCAATTTGTTAAACATTTTATTTACAATACCACAAGGAGTAAATAAAGAGGTAATGTTGAAGTAATTCTTTAGACAATATAATCCGGTGACGCATCGTACAGTACTTAAAGATGCCAACTGGTTAATTTAGCAACATAAATGGTTTACGATGAACTATAATGGTTCGCCAACTTTCGTTATACAGACAATTAATCACAAATGTTTCATTTGGCAGAGTAATGTTTTGGCATACTTACAGTACTAATTTCTGCGAAACGAAAATCTACTAAATCGTTTTTTTGCAAACCATCCATAGTTTTAAATTTTAAATATTATATTTATCACGTTGTAAGCCTGATCTGAAAACAAATTTGATTGTTGTATTTTTATAATTTGATATTTTTACATAGTCTAATTTTTTCCTATTTGTATAGATAATTTAAAATTTATTTGAAATTAAAGCAGTATTTAATGTATTCATGTGTAATAGCTGCGAGAGAAGTTATTTTAATCTTATTTATTTAAGTGTCTCCTAAGCTAAGTCTACAGTTTCAACATTCCACAGACACTTTTCAATGTATTTTGTATATTTCTCAATACAGTTTTTCATTTCTAGTTGAGTTTTACTCTACACAACCCTCATTAAGGCTGCGTGTCCACCAGAGATGTGCGGGACTTTGTTTCTCATGAACCAATATAAATACTTCATTTACTTACCTATCGTCGCTTCGCTCCGCTGTTTCCACTAGAGCTCTGCTGCGCGAGGATAGGTATCTAAATGAAGTGTTTGTATTGGTTCATGAAAAATCTACCGCTTTCGTGATCTTATGATAGCTACGTTTAAGCAAGAAATGTGTGTACAGTCAAGGGCAAAGATATCGACACGGCCAAAGTTACAAAAATATGTATACACGACTTTATGCACTGAACATTAAGGCCGTGTATACATATTTTTGCAACTTTGGCCGTATCGATATATTTGCCCTTGACTGTACATGCAGTTCTTCCACCTCTACTATAAGAACACACACAAACCCAACTATTACGACCACCACACTACAGTGACGTGTTTCGAACTAAACAGAGCTCATCTTCAGAGTAATACCGTTCACCATGCTACCAGATGTTAGACTAACAAACCAAAACAAACTTTTTAATTTGTCAGTTTAACTCCCCAAGTATGTACCCGCTTTATTTTTCTCAAACAAACTACCCACGAAAAATCAATAAACTTTTATCATCACATAAAACTACCTTGAATTTTTATTTATTTACTGTTAAGGCGTGTTTTATTAATCTTAACTGTTATCACTCAAATTAGACCCAAGCCGTAGTAAGGGAGAAGATACTTCCTTGTTCATTAATAAGTGGCTATCATAAGGTCACGGTTGAGCAAAGTAATTGTTTCAGATCTGATAAATTCGTAACTCATATCAAATCATGAATTTATTGAATGACAGAATAACAAGTCACAGCGGTAACCCGAGTAACGAGGTATAGAGTTAAAGAGGTGATACGATGAAGGTATATATCAGGTCTCCCCCGTTAATCAGCCGGAGGGACCCCGGCGGCGGGCAGCATCTGGTCGGCGTGGCGGCGCCAGCTCTCGCCCCCGTCCGTGGTTACGCGGTAGTGCAGGCGGCCCAGCCTCTCTGTCACGATCCCGAACTCCCATTTCTTGTTTGGGTGCGAGTAGTTGCGCACCTGCACTCTGTCCCCTTCTGAGAAAACTTTTCTGACGGCTAAGTTGCCGTAATCTATTGCTGTTCGAGGGAAGCTTTCTCCTAGCATGACATGCAAGGTGGTTCGAATATCTCTTCCGAACATTAGCTGATACGCACTTTGACCAGATTGATTTGGCGTCCGTCTTAACTGTGTTTTTATAAGGTGTAGTTTATCATTTAGAGTACCAGAATTTGACGTCATGCTGCTAAGTGCTTTCTTTACCGTTTGTACGCAACGTTCAGCCTGGCCGTTTGTAGCAGGGTGGTAAGGTGCGGATGTCCTGTGTAAAATGCCGTTATTTTTAAGGAACTGTTCGAACTCGTTTGAAGTTAGTTGACGTCCGTTGTCAGAAACTAAGATATGTGGGAATCCAAATACGCTGAAGATTTCTTTCAGTTTGCTGATGCACCAAGAACTCGTTGTGGTCTTGGTTGGAATAATTTCCACCCACTTTGTAAAGGCATCTATGATTATAAAAAGTTGATTTCCGTTAATAGGGCCAGCAAAATCAATGTGAATGCGTTGCCACGGTTCAGTAGGTTCTTCCCAGTGGTGTATGGGTGCCTTTTTTGGTTCATTTTGTTTAAGCCTGCATGCTCTACATGTTTTAACTTTGTTTTCAATATCTTTATCAATGTTCTTCCAATAAATGAAACTGCGAGCCAAAAGCTTCATTTTAACAATTCCAAGGTGCCCCACGTGCAGTTCGTCGAGCACGGCTTCGCGTAAGGTTCTGGGAATCGAAACTCGGATGCCTTTAAGAATGCAGCCGTCTTGTAATGTAAATTCGTTGTCGTTATAGCCGTATTGCTTTAAACTTCTTCCTGTTTGTAAAGCGTGTAAGATTGTCTGAAGTTCCGGATCGTTCTGTGTTTCTCGAACAATATTTTGAATGTTTACTGACAGGTTATTAATTTGCTGTGTTTGAAAAACCGAATGTTGATCAATTTTATTCTCCGGTGTTCGTTCTGATGGAAATCTTGATAAATAATCGGCGTTAGAGTTGCCAGCCGAGGTGCGATATTCAATGTCGTAATCGAATCCGGATAAGAAATGTGCATAATGAAACAATCGCATGGTGCTCATCGCTGGAAGGGTTTTATGTGGGTGAAATATACTTGTAAGGGGTTTATGATCCGTAATGAGAATAAATTTTCTTCCGTAGCAGAAGTGAAAAAATTTTTTTAGGCCCCAGTGGATGGCCGTAGCCTCTTTGTCGATCTGACTATATTTTTTCTCACTTGCTGTTAAACTTCTCGAAGCGAATGCTATTGGTCTCTCGGAGCCATCGCGTAGTCGATGAGATAGAACCGCTCCGAGGCCAGTGGGTGAAGCATCAGTTGCTAAAACAAGAGTCTTTTTTGGATCAAAATGAATGAGAATTCGGTCACCGGAAATTTCGTTCTTGATAGCTTTAAAACTTTTTTCGCACTCATCAGACCAATTAAATTTTACATCCTTTTTTAAAAGTTCATTTAAAGGGTTCGTAATGGTAGCAAGGTGTGGTATAAATCTGTTGTAATAGTTAGCCATTCCGAGAAGGGTGCGTAGTTCACTTACGTTGGAAGGGCGTTCTGCGTTCATGAGAGCCTGTGTTTTCTCCTTGTTTTTGTGTAATCCGTTGCTATCAATTGTGTGTCCCAGATAATTTATGCTGCGTTGAAAAAATTGACATTTCTCCTTGTTTAACCGTACATTGTAATCTTTAAGTTTCTGAAATACCTGTTTTAGGCGAATAAGTAATTGGTCTTCGGAAATGCCTTGTATAATTATATCGTCGAAGAAACACTGCACTCCTTCTATTCCTTGTAATAGTTGATCCATAAATTTTTGCCATAGGTTGGGGGCCGTTTTTACACCAAACATTAATCGATTAACTTTGTAAGTTCCTTTATGGGTACTTAACGTTTGTAGTAGAGCGCTTTCTTCGTCCATTTCCATGTGTAAGTAGGCCTGGCTAATATCCAGGGTGCAAAATAATTGGCCACCGTTCATCTTTGAGAGGATATCTTCGATTATCGGTATAGGATATTGTTCATCCTTGATAACTTTGTTAAGGGTAACCTTGTAATCGGCGCAAAGTCGAATTGAGCCATTTGGTTTGACAATAGGTACTATCGGTGTTCCCCATTCTGCTTGATCGATCTTGGTAATTACTCCCGATGAACAAAGTCTTTCAATTTCGTCATCAACCTTTTGTCTTAATGCATAAGGTACTCGTCTCGGCTTTATGAATATAGGTTGTGTATTTGCCACAAGACTCAGATGGCCTTTGTAATTAGGAATTTTCCCAAGATCGGGTTTAAAAATTGAGTCTGAGAATTCTTTTAAGATTTCGTTTAATTGCGAGTGGTGTTGTATCTGTAGAGTTTTTATGTCGGCAAGTTCTAATTTAAACTCTTTCATCCAGCTTCTTCCAAAGATAGCGTCTACGCTTTGATTGATGATGTATAGTTTTCCGTTGAAATGTTGGTCATTGTATTTACATTTGACGTAGGTGACTCCAAGTGGAATTATTATTTCTCCTGTATATGTTTTTAATCTGATATCGGTTTATATATTTTGCTTCCAAGGTTCAATTCTCTGTATTGTTTAAGGGACATTGACGACAATGCTGCTCCAGTATCAAATTCCATTTTTACTGTCTTTGAATTTATTTCCAAGGTAATCGTGTACTTGTCCGATGATTCTGTTCGCAGTAAATGAATATCACATAAACTCTCAACTGAGGAATTTGAGCTATTTAGCTTGATTTGATTATTTTCATTGTTTCTTAAGTTTGTATCGTTCGAAAAATTCGTATCTCTAATTTGTATTTGGTTGTTTTGCTGGTTGCGTTGCATGCATACTTTATGTAAATGGCCTCTACGATTGCATCGTTGGCAGATATTAGAAATATGTTGACATTCGTTGGCCCTGTGGTCACTTTGACCACATCTGTAACATTTGCCTTTCAAGTCTTTGATAGTAACAATGCCCGGTCGGCTAGTCGATGGTATTAGTACATTGTAGTGCTGCTGCCGTGTAGAAGTAATTTTGTTCATGGAGTCACTCTTTATATTTTCAAAATTCGTTAAAAGTTTATTTTCATTTTTTCCCAATTCAATTGCTGTAGCTATTTGAATAAGTTCGGAAAAGGTAGAGGTTTTGTTGTTTTGAAGGATTTTTGTGCGAATGTCTTCATCTTGTATACCTCTTATAAATTGCAAGCATAGAAGATTTTCAGATATGGATTTTTCGCAACCATGACATCGAAATTCGCAATTCAACGTTAGCTTTTTCAATTCAGTTGCATACTGTGCTATAGATTCGTCCGTATATTGTTTTCTTGTAATAAATTTATGTTGTAGTACCCAAATGCTCGGTTTTGGATCTAAAAATTCTTCAAGTGTCTGGGTTAGTTGTTCCAATTGCATTGTCATTGGGTTTTCTGGTGAGCATAGCACATATATCTGTTCATGGAGGTGAGGCGGTAAGGTGGATAGAAAAGTATACGTCTTCGTTTTCGGATCAGATATATTGTTCAAAGCTAAATATAGTTCCAGACGCTTAACGAAATTATTTATGGACTCTCCTTCATTGAACGGTTGGAATTGAAATTTCGGGGTAGTTTGATGCAATTGACTTACAGAAGGTGATACATTGACGTTGCTTGACGCACTTAAGAAGACTTGTGAGTCAATATTATTTTTGAAAGATAGCAATTTTAATTTCAATTGTATTGTTGTTTCCTCAAAATCTTGTCTGTATTCCACTTCACTGTTAATATTTTCCTCTTCCGTTTCTAATTCAATGTTCGATTGTAGTTCTTGAAATTTTTGTAAATTGTCCGTTAAAGATTGTATACGTACGTTGATTTCATCAATGTTGAAGTTTGCCTGGTTTGAAATTATGTTTTGCGTCTTTGTAAGTGTGCCGCGCAGCACTGCCCGCGCCCGACGGGCCTTTGATACATCGAATGGATTCATGGGTTCATAGAATCTCGTCGCCAGTGATAAATTCGTAACTCATATCAAATCATGAATTTATTGAATGACAGAATAACAAGTCACAGCGGTAACCCGAGTAACGAGGTATAGAGTTAAAGAGGTGATACGATGAAGGTATATATCAAGATCATTAAACTATTAAAGAAATTTTAAAACAGTTCTCTGAAAGCTGCATATAAGTACCCAAAAAATTACATTGCATCCTTATTTCTTATTGAAATAAGATGCAATAGGATGCAATGGAAATAAGAATGAAATTAAATAAACTTATTTCTTTTGACGATACCGTAGGGTATCGTAGAACTTGTAGAAGTTCTTTGCAAGGAACTTGCAGCAATAAAATAATCAAATTCCGCAAAGATCTCTTAATAATTCCTTGTTTATTTTCACCTTAGCGAAATCAGTCTTGATCACATTCACACTTTTTTATGAACAAACCAAAAGAACTCGAATAAGATAAGGCTGAAAACACTGTTTACAGCCGCCTTTCCTGTTTAAAAAATCAAACTATAAACAAACATGGCCGGTGAAACGTCAACGTCAAACTCGGTTCGTTCGGCGCGCGCGGCGTCCCGTTAAAAAGTATTTGAATTAAAATGTTAAAATTACCCGTAAAGAAATGCTTTTTCCTAGCGAAAGTATGTGTGCTACTCATGTTAGTCGTGACAATTTTAAGCCTTTTCGAGCAATGGCGCGGCGGAAAACGCGCGGCTCGCGCTCAGTTTACAGATGCGATGGAGGAGGAATACGAACGCCAGATCCTGGAGGATGAAGCCCGGATTATCCCTGGCCTTGGCGAGGGCGGTGCGGCCGCCTACCTCAGCCCTGCGGAGAAGGCGCTGGGCGCCGCGTCCGAGAAGAAATACGCCATCAACACCTATTTAAGCGACCGCATCTCATTCAACAGAACGCTCAAAGGTAATTTGTTTTTATCCGTATTCCGGCTTTAAAATAAACATTATCGTCACAGTCACAGTATCAGTACGCGGCCACAATTGGTATAGAAAGATGTAAATTGTGCTGCATATGTAAAGAAGTAATTTTGCATCGCAATTAGAGCGTGAGAAGTTTACGCAGCGTTTCTGTGCTTAATCGTAATTTCTAGTTTTATGAGAGAAAATTGATTTTGTGGGCTGAATCATTTGATTGAGAATTTATTCTGATCACGTTAAAGCATGAATATGGTTTGAATTGCTACCCCCATTTAAGTGTAAAGTTTTTTATCATGACATTTTAACATTCTACCCCTAATTGACATTAATTATGGGTTTAATCCTGCAAAAGAAATCTTATAAAGTGTATTATTCTATTAATAAATACCACTGTTGCAAAATGACCATTACTGCAGTCATCAATCTAGCAACCTGTCACTATTGTACCGTTTTTGTCAAACTTTAAACCTAAAATTGCTAAATGTGGCTCTGAAGCGGTAATGTTTTGTGTGCTCTGCAAATGGGGTCCTTGGGGTCATTCGGGAATATGTGTGTGATGTTTATGTTTCTGTGTGTATCAGTAATCCTAGTAAAATAATAATGATAATATTTTTTATTTTATTATTATTATTATTTATTATATGACTAATAGCTAAAGCTTCAACAACAACTTGTGCAGAATAATAACTTGTCAAGGTTTTTAAAGCAATTACACGATGTCTACACTTCCAAAAACTATGTTAAAATCTTATTTAACAAGTAATCTAAGAAGGTTTTTCCATTTTGAATGTAGACTGATAAAATTACGACAATTACGAAAACTTTAGTATTCACTAGCCATTACCCGGGACTCCGTCCGCGTAGAATTTGGTTTTCACTATCCCACGAAAACTATTAAATTTACTGGGATAACAACTTTACAACTATCCTATGTCCTTCCTCGGGACGCAAACTATGTATACCAAATTTCATCTAAATTGGTTCAGCGGTTTAGGCGTGAAGAGGTAACAAAAAAACAGACTTACAAACTTTTGCATTTATAATATTAGTGGGATTAATATTAGTCTGCAGATGCTCGTAGAGACATTCTTTGTCCAAGTATGTCAAATGTTGTTTTAGCTGGTTTTGAAAGCTTATTTAACCAGATGTGGCCCCTCTGTTGTCGTAAGACGCGTTGGGATTGTGGGTGATCATGGTCACAGCCCTTTAGGATGGACATACTTGCAAGCTAAATATACACAGATGTACCATAACATTGAAACTTGATATTTAGTGAAGATAAATCCAACAAAAATACTCCGAATAATATAAATGGTAAAGTTTGTAAGAATTTGTTACTCGCTCTAAAATGGCTGGACAGATGTGGGACGGGGATCACGGGGACCTCAAGTTTTTAAGATGAATAGAAGTACCTAATAATTTGTATGAGAACACATTTTTTATGACTATAAATACATAATTTGATTGTGTTGACTTAGAAGCTTAACTTTTTCACTATTCCAGGGGGTACATTCAGGGTACTCATTCCAATCGGTCCGAATCGTATGTAGGTGCAATACTACCCAGCCTATACACGTCCCACTGCTGGGCATAGTCCTCTCTGAATGAGAACACTTGGGCCGTAGTTCACACGCGGGCCCAGTGCGTATTGGGAACTTCACACGCAACATTAACTTTTTATGGTATTTTAGTACATTGTGTCTTAAGGGCGGTAAATAAGGAATTACGAACGAGAGTCTATTAGAAGTTTAATGAGTCGATGTTCGTAATTCTAGTACCGTCCGTGCGACATACAATGTTTTTCATCACATTTGCGACTAAAATTATATAAGTATTTGTAAAAGAAAAACTAATATTATTTCAAAAATTGCCGATACCGCTGACTACGCTCTTTGCTACCCTTGTGCGTATTTTCCTGTATAGCTGGATTTTCACAATACGAGCCATACTTGAGCAGGTATAGATTGCGAGCTACCGAGTTGTGAAGATATAATGGATTATCCAGGGCCCGCAATGTATTTGTACTCGTGAGAAATTTAATTGTAAAGCTCGGTTTACGCTTCATTGCGAGTGTGTAAAGCGAACGAGTCTGAAGTGCTCAATCAAGCGCAGCAATGTAAAGCAATTTGCACGACATTTGTTGCAGATCTAAACTGAGGCCTTATTGTCTAACTCGCGGAATCACAATCGCTTTCACCACTTCTTTCTGTCACACGGTGTACGATGACGGCAGAAAGAGATGGTGGATGCGATCGCATCTGCGCGTTAAGCCGAGTTTAGACTAGCAAGAAAAATCGTGCAAATTGCATTACATTGCAAGGCCGTAAAGCCAACGAGTTTGTACTGGTCAATCGAGCGCGCAATGTAATAGCCGTAACAGACGATCGAACGGTCCGGCGGACCGAGAGGGACACAACTGTCTGGTATGGATATCCCATTCTAACAGATGGCTGCGTTCCTCTCGGTCCGCCGGATTGTTCGATCGTCTGTTACGGCTATAATGCTACTCGCAGGATTTTTCTTGCAAGTCTAAGGGCCTGGACACATGTCGCCGGTACGGTGCCGTCTACGGTGTCACGGCGCGGCGCCGTCAAACGGCGTCGTGCCGAAACACGGTGCCGCCTACGGTGCCGTACACGGCGCCGCGAACGGCGTCGTACCACGGCGCGGTGCCGTGGTACGACGCCGTTCACGGTGCATCGCTTGGTAGTTTAACTAGTTTTCGTTTTGCTGCTGAACGCATAACACGCAAGTACAACCATCGGTTCAAATATACAAAACAATTGTCGTTTTAAATATATACAAGTATACAGTTTTTGCCTTGACATGGACCAAGAAAAACGTATTCTCCTGCTCCTACTGCTAAGACGACGAATGAAGAAAAAACAGAAACGAAGATATTGGGTGAATCCATACATGTCTTTAATGAACCATGATGGAGGTCATTTTAAGAGAAAATATGAAGGACTGAAAATATGTGGGGATGACAAATTTTACGAGTATTTTAGAATGACCATATCAACTTTTGAAGAACTGTTATCCAAGATAGCGAGTCGTATACAAAAGCAATACGTATTCAGAAAACCTGTTGAGCCTTTGGAAATGCTTGGACTAACTATAAGGTAAGAAATAAAATTAAACTACCAAGCGATGCACCGTGCACGGCGTCGTACACGGCACCGCGCCGTGGTACGACGCCGTTCGCGGCGCCGTGTACGGCACCGTACGCGGCACCGTGTTTCGGCACGACGCCGTTTGACGGCGCCGCGCCGTGACACCGTAGACGGCACCGTACCGGCGACATGTGTCCAGGCCCTAATAGCCGTAACAGACGACCCACCAGGCGTTACCAGGCGAAGGGATATATTCCTCCCACATCTTATATCGGTTACCGTAGTCAGGTTTTAACTCCAAACCTCCTACAAAATATTTTGTCGATCCCTGAAAATAGTATTTTATTATCTTCATTCACAACACGCTTCTAAATCGCGTAATATATCTTTGGCAGCTGTTTAGATTCACTTGAACTCTAATTTCAGTAAACTACGGAGAAATTGGAACACTTTCCTTAATTTCTATGAAACAGAAGTACATAGATCGAACAATTTTTTGATATTTTATAGATTTTGAGTGTTGAAAGGTAATATAATCTTAAACATTGCTAAATATTCATGCATTTTTGTGTATGACCAAAATTAGGATGTGGGTTGACATTATCCCATGGCCTTATTAGAGTTTAACTGTGCGGGAGCTATTCTTCCCATGGCCCGGTAAATTGTCTTGTCGTGTCATAAAAACTCGCGTAAGTAATAAAACTGTTTTTGTGTTCAACCTAGAGCGAATTCATGTACCTAGCTGTAAAATCGCCTTTTAAAGACTTTCCCTGAAGAATAAGATGTGGGAGGAGTATATCCCTTCGCCTGATCAAGAATATAATAAGACAAAATCGAGTATGACAGTTAATTACTTAGACAGGCGATGGGATAACCGTAACCCACATTTTTATTTCTGGTATAAAAGAACATCTCCGACTTTCGTAAATACATTTTTTACAAGGCGTTAAATACGGTTGTGACAGTATATAAAGTACGTATGAAGACACGCTAGTTATAAGGGGCCTGGTAACGGGTTAATCTCGCCCACGCCAAATTTAGGTCCTGCGCCGCCACAGAATCTTGCTTATTAAAGAAATTCGTTATCAGCAATCGCCGGTAATGACACGGCGTGTCGGCTGCGAATATCGCGATGCGTGAAATGCGCTGAGCTTATCAGTGCACTTTACTACTGCGGGTAGCGGCGGGTAGCGGCGGGTAGCGGGTAACACTGATAACATCGGAGTAAATGTGAACCCCCGCGACGGTGTCTAATTATTTGGATAACAACAATTGTCCTAATTTCACTTCGAATATGTTACATATAAACAAAATTCATGCGTGTTCAGTCATTATAAGAACGAAATTTATAACAACCGACAAGTATATATTTTCTGGGGACATAATAAGGCTGCATTTCCACCAAAGTGTGCGAGGAATGTGTTTTTCATGATCCAATAGAAACGCTTCGCTTACTTCTCGTACAGCACATCTCTGGTGGAAACAGCGCGGCGGAGCGAGGATATGGCAATGAAGCGTTTCTTCCTCGCAACACCACACACCCTCGCACATCTATTGGAAATACAGCTTTAAATTGAAGGAGGGAATTTGTAAATGTACAAAAGCGGAAAAGAAATAGCAATAGTTGCATTAAGGGAAGTAGAGTGAGATATCCATTGCAATTCACTTTTCGCGTTTACGTTATGCTCTATTCATGCTAACGAAGTAGAACTGAGAACACATCAACACAGTCACGCCTGATCGGTTCGAGTCACGCCGGTAACCAGCTGATTAGTTCGCGCTTTCAGCAGCGTGTCTCAGCTAATCACACGAGGCTGTGTTCTCGCAGCAATAGCTCGTTAACTTGATCAGAGTATCTACAAGGTGTTAATTAATAAACTGAAAGCCAACATCCCAACAGTAGGTATTGCTATTTTACAAGCTTTTTTACAGGCCTCCTATAGCAACCACATAAATGTACACAAATATTACAATATGGTACAAAATGATTTGAATTCATTAAAAATATTTTTCGTAAACAACCTAATACTGTACTATGATTTATTTTGTGGTAGCTCATCTAAATTCGCGGGGCCTGGAAAAGGGTTAACTTACAATGTATGTATCTATGTATGTCTGTCATCGTGTAATAATTAGCTTTATCCTAGTTTATTTATATGTGGCTGTTTATCCCATTGCCTATATTTATTTTAGACGTGTATTATATGTACGATAATGTGTATGTGTAGATGTGTTTTTGTTGCGTTTTAATTTTGTGATCTACTGTTGATGCACCACCTGCTGTGAACTAGTCCTTCCTTCTTTATGTAAAAAGGTTGCCTGGAAGAGATCGCTCTTAAGCGATAAGGCCGCCTATTGCTTACCTTGTAATTTTCTCTGTGTACCTTGTTTTCTGGATCGCTTACTATTTCTGGTGTACAATAAATAGTAATTGTATAGTATTGTATTGTATTGTACCTATGTGCTAGACCCGCACCTTGCGAGTTTAAATTGACCCACATTTGTCTTTTATTTTAATACCTTAATAATTTCTTAATAATTTGTACAGTTAGTTGCGCTTCGCTGTTTTGTTTTTAGATGAAATTAATAAACACTGAAAATCAGTCTGTAAACAGCAAGCAATGAATTGAATTGCGACAAATTGTAAACAAGGTCATTCACATTAGCACGAACACGTGATTGATATTGATAATTAACAAAGAAAATGACAACAACAGACGGGAAACTTGAGCCATTCTTCATCAATGTCCGGATGACTGATGATGAAAGTTATAGTGATGAATCAGGTAGATCTTGAATTACTTGGGTTCGGCGTCATTTCATAGCTTTGCTTTTCGGACGGACTGTTGTTAGCCTCAGATGGCTTTTACAGCTTACTGAAAAGAGGGCGAGCTGCCAGACGGGCCGCTCAGCAAGGGATAGTTTAACTTAGCATGCCAAAGGGTGCTCCTGTTGAGCCGATCTCGGACTTTGAACGCTAAGTATCTTCCCAAACCTGCCGACGTGGAATCGGCTTTAGCCGCTCAAAAAATTCTTTATGTCCACGCAATAAGAGCGAAAAAGACGTCGATCGGCTCGGCCGACGCGAAACGACGTTTACCGACGGGAGGACAACTTTTTCGCTAAAGCCGATTCCGCGTCGGTAGACTGGAACTTTTGGAATTTTTACACTACATCGTTGAGAAACGATAAGAAATTCGCCCCGCTCTGCTTCGTACATAGAGGTGAAGTTGAGTGTTATTCCTGTTTGCCGGCAGACCACCGCAATCCGGCGTGCAAGCGCGTGACGTACGACGCGGAGCTGCCGTCGGCGTCCGTCATCATCATCTTCCACAACGAGCCGTACTCCGTCGTGCTGCGGACCGTCTGGAGCGTGCTCAACACGGCGCGCCGCGACCAGCCCTGGCACCGCCATGCCAGCCCCGCAGACCGCGCCAAGCTGGGTGAGTGCCGCTAGCTGCCTACGGCCTCGCGGGCTAAGGGGCCTCGTGCCCGTAAATCCGTCGTCTAATTTGTAGTTTGCCACAGGTGTGTAGGGCTTTGCTCTAATGTGTGGTGTCAGTGGTGTGCCATCATAGAGCCTCGCAAAATATATTTTGCCCACGCCAAAAGGTCCTGCGCCGCCACTGGGCCCCCAGCGCGTGGAGGCCACGTCTTCCGATAGCTGCGCCATTGCTCTCCACATCTATCGAATGTCGAATCTGCCTAACTCAGTTTTATTTGACCTGGAAGGAAAATTTAACAAGTTTCATTGCCTTGCGTTGCGGCCGTTTGCTTGATCACGTCGAACTCGTTCGCCTTACGGCCTCGCAATGCAATACAACTTGCTCGGTTTTTCCTGCACGTGTAAACTGGCCCTTTCGTAGTAACTATTATATAGCCTTGTGCCGGGTGTGTGCATGCCTTAACCGTGCGCGTGTCGCACCGCAGGCTACCGCGGGCAGGACCCCGCGTCGGAGTTCGTGTACCTGAAGGAGATCATCCTCGTGGACGACAACTCGACGCTGCCGGCGCTGCGCGGCAAGCTCAGCCACTACGTGCGCACGCGCCTGCCGCCCGGCCTCGTGCGCGTCGTGCGCCTGCCCGACCGGTCAGTGCACACACACACACACACACACACAACAGCTACCCAATCAGAATCGATTAGATTCATGGCTTACCATAGAAACTGACATGAGTCGGTCGGTATTTCCATGTCGGTATTATCGGGCCGGGAAAGAGTGTCAGTGTCACCCTTACCTTACACGTTTCCATAGTGCTAAATAGTATATGCACATGCTGTATCTTTAACGCGCAGACGACGGATATTGAGCATTCGTTAGCCGCTCAGGACCTCTATGTGGGTAGGCTATGATAGTCCCCTACAGATTCAAGGCAAGAGGTCACGATGGACTCGTACCGTACCTGTCTCCCTTCAGAACGATACAAAATGCGACACCGATCGAGGAGCACCCGAGTGCGAGAACGAGAAGACAGGAAATTCATCGCGTTCTCGCTTTCTGCAAGGAAATACACAACCTGAGAACCCCAATACTCATTGTTTGATCGCTTCCGTTAGTCAGAGGAACATGTAACCTAGGTACACATAGATAGGTACGGTCAAAAACTTTAATTCATGGGCCACCATGAAACCTTTTCAAGGGAAAAGTCGTTACGATTTTCATTGTTAATTAATGCGATGTCACTATGACGTTTATTGTGAAATGGTTCCATGGTTGCTCATGAATTAAAGTCCTTGACCGTACTACAAGCCACCAATTGAATATTCACGGCAGCATGTGAGATTGAGTGTTGTTGCACCGTGCCGTGTGTCTTAGCACTTTGCCGAAGCGCGACCGAAATAACGCGGCTTATTTTATGTTGTGACGTATTCGGCTTATATTAATAAGACTAAGGGGCTGCTTCACCACCCATTGATTAATTTTATTTGACGGATAAATGTGATGCCCGCTTCGTCTATTCGAACAAAGCAAACAGAGACGGCATCACATTTATCCGTCAAATAAATTTAATCAATGGATGGTGAAGCAGGGGGTTAGTGTAGATTGCATGTCGCTCTAAAGAACCACGGGCATTACCAAGAGTTAACCCCTCGTATGCGGATGCACGGATCCGTGTAAAATTTAAGGCTATCTTTTTGTATTTTTTTGTAGACTAGAATCCACTGCTTTTAACCCCTCCCGCATACGAGGGGTGCACGCAGTTCCTTAAGCCTCGAGACAGCAGCGCCATCTACCGGCGACGCTACGAACCACGTCCTCCCCGTAGCTAGCTAATTGATACCAACGCCATCTGTCGTCCGATAGCTCGGGTCTGATCCGCGCGCGGCAAACTGGCGCGCGCGTGGCGAAGGGTGACGTATTGGTATTCTTGGACTCCCACTGCGAGGGCGCCCCCGACTGGCTACGGCCGCTCCTGCAACGACTCAAGCATGCCCCTCATGCGGTAGTCAAGCCTATCATCGACATGGTAGAAGCCAAAACGTTTGAGTACGAACACGGTAGTAACGCGGTCAACTTTGAGGTGATTCGCCTTAAGTACACGGTTTGTAGAGCTCAGGGGATCAACTAGCTCCATTTTGTCTCATTTCATTTGAACTAGATGGTATATCACGGGGTGCAGTTTGCGAGGCTAGATTCGGGTTGCCGTTTTGGGTATATTCCGACCACCATCATACTAAATAGCAAAACTAACAAGCGCGAGTTTCTCGGACGAGTAGTCGTAAGAACGCGTCAATGAGGGTTTTCACAAATATCGCTAGATGGCGTTAGTATCGTGAAGTCCTATTGACGTTTGACGTCTGCTCGTGATTGGTTAAAAAACTAAATGAGCCAATCGCAAGCAAACGTCGATCGTCAAATGGACCTCACTAACGCCATCTAGCGATATTTCGCCTCTGTGAAAACCCTCATTTGCCCCATGCATACTTCTCAACCATAGGCGTGCATTGGGTCAAATCCAGGGTAGGCAGCGCCAGTTTGCGCCGCAGCACCGCACCGCACCGCTACATACAGCAGGGTACCAGCGTCCTGCTGCGTACTCAATGCACGCCACTGCTCTCAACTCTGGCATTTTTCTAGTGACGAATTTGGGGACATTCATAACATAAACCAGCTATTTTGTACATTATCGCCACTCCTTTGTTCGCTCTGCGAAGTTCTGGGATTTTTTTGCCACTTATACGTAGAGCAAAAAAACTGAAAAAAAAACCAGTAGTTCGAATTGTGAACAAAGGGTGCGGACGACTGGGAATACATGATTTTTTGACTATTTTTTATACTCCCCTACAGATGACACTTGTTAAGATTCTTTACTACCCTCTCGAGACCCTCCCTCTACGATCATCACATGATACACAAAAGCCCCATTAAAATTAAGATAGAGCTTAAAAACTCACTTTACCAATAAATAACAAAAAAAAACTCAAAAGTTATTGGCAAATAGCCCTGCAAGCTCGTTACTCAAAAGTACAGCGCCATCTGTAGCCTGACGCATATACCGCGTGGTTCAACGCCATTTATTGTCAACTACGTGCAGTGTAACAAAATGTAGTATGTGGCAAAATAATGACATTGCAAATCCCAAAACTAATTGACCAACAGCCCTGCAGACGTTTCGTTCGTTAAACGTACAGCGCCATCTCTGGGCTACCACATTGATATATCGTATCGCAGAGGAACGCCATCTGCCGTCATGTAGATGCACTGTAGGTGTAAACCCAGCGCCACCTGTCGCCCAACGGCCGAACTTGCTGCAGGGTAGGGCTGACGCGCGCGCGGCTGGCGGGCGCGCGGTTCGCGGGCGGCGACGTGCTGATATTCCTGGACGCGCACTGCGAGGGGCAGCCTGATTGGCTGCGGCCGCTGCTGCAGCGCGTCAAGGACCAGTCCACGGCCGTCGTCGTGCCCATTATAGACGTGCTGGACTCCGGCACCTTCTACTATAGCGTGCAGGACCCACGTATATTCCAGGTGCGGCGCTAGCGCACTAGTACACTCACCGGCACCAATATCTGACAACAAAGCGTGCATTAATATCTGATACGACTGTTTCTGGGGCCAGTAGGACGTGTCAGATATGTTTGCTCCGCTCTGGCAGATATTAATGCAGGTGGCTGTTGCACTGTTACACTGTTTGATTTTGAGTCCTTTTAGGCACTGCCAGCACTGAAAGCTAGAAGGCTCCAGATTGAGGCACGCTTTGTACAAAGTAACGCGGTTCTTGTCTTTACACGTATTTCACGGGGCTGAAAACGATGCTAAAAGTAGCTCCCGATTGCACCAACGGTTGTTCCTTGTAAATAATACTTTTCTTGATATGCTTAGAGTGATATGTCTCTGTAAAAACATTTCTGAAAAGAAGAAAATACAGTAAACACATAGGTAAGTCGTTCAGTTAGCCCGCGCGAACAGTTATCGTGCGCGGTCGACACGAAGATTAGTATGAATAAAGAGAAGTATAAGTACACAAGTTTCTGTTAAAAAAATAATTTTTAATACAAGCTTTAAAAGCTGTACTTTTAGTTGACTGTACTTGCATTGTCTTCCAACTTGCATATCTACATATACATCAAAACACCAATAGAATCGCTTAATTTACCTATCCTCGCTCCGCCGAGCTATTTCCACTAGAGATGTGCTGTGCGAGGATGAAAATGAAGCGTTTCTATTGGTTAATGAAAAACACATCCTCGCACATTATTGGTGGAAACGCATCTTCAAAGGGATTGACGATCTCTTTTCATTATGAAGCATTTGTTTGAAATATTAGAAGAAGCTGGTACTTTTTTTTATTCACACATGCCATCGAAACAGCCGTCTTGAACCGACGTCGGCAAGCCAATTTAGATATGTAAGTAAATCGTGGAAGCATTACATTGCCGCGCTCGTTTGACTACTTCAGACTCGTTCGCGTTACGAACACGCAGTGTAAATGGTCTCTACACATTACACCGTATCATTCCATGACCGTAATAGGAACGAAAATACAAACTGAAACATGGATGCACAGACAAAACCCAGAAAAAGAGACCAGCGCTGGTAATCGAACCCAGGTCCTCAGCAATCCGTGCTGCGTGCCATACCCCTACACCACCACTGGACAGGAGTCTAGCTAGACACAAATTTCTCCCGTGCACCACACATTTCAGCCTGCTTTTTTTCCTTTCTTAGCCACTTAAGCAGCGACACTAGCGTCATCTATGTTTTAGCTCTCATCGAGAGACGTCAACACTCCTTCGGAACTAAACGCTCACCCGGACAAGAGATGTCGCTATTAAGCAATTAAATTAAGATTGTTTTTTGGAGTCTTTTTGTGTTTTTTTTTTATTTCAACTCCAAATTTGTTACTGGATTTCACGGGATGACCGTAAAAGTAACAAATTTAGAGTTGAATTAAAAAAAAACATAACCAACATAAAGTTGGAAAACCCCCGACATTGTCTCTTCAAAGTTTAATATCTCAAAAACGGCTAAACCGATTTTGATAAAACATGTCTAAGAACCATCGCTAGAAAACCTGCTATCAAATAAAAAGAAACCGCATTCAAATCGGTCCACCCGTTTAAGAGCTACGGTGCCATAGACAGACAGACAGACACACATAACGGTCAAACTTATAACACCCCTCTTTTTCCGTCGGGGCTTCAAAAAGACTCCAAAAACCAATCTTAACGTAATAGGAGCGTTTTTTTTATTCGACTGGATGGCAAACGAGCAAGTGGGTCTCCTGATGGTAAGAGATCACCACCGCCCATAGACACCTGCAACACCAGGAGGATTGTCAAACGGAATGTCAAACGCATACACGACACGCGACTTCGACGATTGGTTACGAAACGTGCTAGTGGGCTCAGTCTCATACTTTTCGACACAAATAGTATATTTTTGCCTGACACGTTCCTATTACGGTCATGGTATGATACGGTGTAATGAGTAGAGGCCTTTATGCAACTTGCACGATTTCTCCGAAAGATTTTAGGGCTTTAGTAAGGTGCCAGCCGGCTATACTTCAACCTTATTTAAATGGAGAGAGAAATTGCGGCCGGAGTTGCGGTACATCGCAGTCTATAGCCCAGTTTGGACATGCAAGAAAAATCCTGCAGGCTGCGCTCGATTGCCCACTTCCAACTCGTTTCCTGTACGACTTCGCAATGTAATACAACTTGCACCGTTTTTCTTGGAGGCACAGATATAGATTACACTAGATTACGCAAATGCATCTACTTCGCGTGTCCGAACCCCGACCAAACGTCGGGGTTGGCCCCATACAAAGACTGACCGCTAAGCTAACTGACTAATCATGACTAGTGACTGACTCGAGCCCCACGGCGCGGGCGGGCGGCGCATTTGAATCGATTTTGCGCGGACATCGGGGAATTCAAATCGCTAATTCGCTCTTTAGCCGTCACAGTAGATATAAAAAAGTGACACGGTTGGTTTTCATACAGATTGAGGTGTTTGCGTTATCTAGTGTAATCTATATCTGTGCTTGGAGGTCTAAACTGAGCTTAAGATCGATGACTTATTAATTCAAAACCGCAATATAACAAAACTTACCTGATATTTCTCGCAGCGTATAAATTAGGTTTTCAAGCGGACGACTTGTAACTCAAAACGTGTGGAAGCTCTTTTTATGTTAACAAATCATTTTAGTTGTATTCATCTGAATTTCTCATCTTTCACTACAGTCATGAGTGTTGTGTGTAAATCATCTTTGTGTGGATCACTGTTTTTGTTTCTTTTGGCGTGCAAAATCTGCTTCCAAAACTGTATTTTCATGGAGAGCTTTTGGTTTACAACATTTTTACTGTTTACTTATCTGTGGCAAAGTTTAAGTATTTTTTTTACGAGATCACAGCCAACTAAAATTAAAAAAATAACAGTCGGATTAAAAAAAAACTTTTTTGAAAATTACTCAACTCTAAATTTGACAGGTAGCGAGTGAAGACATCAGTAAATCCAAAATTAATGTCCATTAAATCGTATAGTCAAAGTCAAAGTCAAAATATCTTTATTCAATTTAGGCTATAACAAGCACTTATGAATGTCAAAAAAAATCTACCACCGGTTCGGAAAAACCTCTGCTGAGAAGAATCCGGCAAGAAACTCAACGAGGTAATATGTGGTACGGGGCCGCACACAATAGAAAATAGAGATAGGGGATCCCATTATGTGCAGTCGTATCTAGACTTTACAACCTTCTCGCTGCAATTCATGTTTGAACTTTTGTATAAAATTGTCAGAAGTCATACAGTGAGAAGGTACTAAAGTAAAGATTTCTCGGACCTGGACTGTACAAGGATGATAGAGTGCATGCAGACAGACAGGGTCAGCAGGGCTACTACGAAACTCGAAACTGGAAGTTCGTGTCGTGCGGTCCCTCTGACACTTACACTATTTAATACGAGAGCAAGAGGGACGGTACGATACGAACTTCGAGTTTCGAGTTTCGTAGTAGCCCTGCACATGTGCGGGTGTCGCGGGGTGGAGACAGGCGGTGCAAATTACGGATTAAAAAATCTAGTGGTGCATTTAAGCGCTGACAACGTCAACAAAGAGAAGATAGTAAACACTGGCACCAGTTGCAACGGGGTCCTGATTTAGGTACTAACCTACGCCACGTGTCACAAAATAGAATGGGCATACCCCATTAGTGCACAGATAAAAAGGATTGCAGATTCACCTGGAACCACAAAAATCAGTACCTAGGTACCATCAGCCAAATATTATGGTCAACCACCCTAAAGTTGATAATCGTTTGCATGTCATAATCATAAAACAATAATGCAAATAGACGTATATGTCAACTTGAAAGTTCGACTTTAGCGACATATTCATTTGATAGGAACTTGTTTAAAGATTGATAGACCACTTATTTGGCTGATGGTACTTTGGCAATCTTCGTATGCGCAGGTGAGGGTTGACAAATGCTGGACTAAACGGAATGCAAGCACCATCGCAATGAAGACCTTATTGCGCTAGATACTAGATAGAACATGCAATGCAAGACACGTAAAAAGCTAACTGACTCGGCTACGTCTGGCAATGACAGCTCAAGATTTTACCCGCGCAAATGTACAGCCTTGTTATTGGCTGAAATGGTTGCGCGCCTTCCAAAAAAATCATTATGGAATCAAATTCCGTCAGCAGTGTTGAACACTTGTGTTGAGTGTTCCCATTGCAGACAACTTTGACATCGGGGCTATCAAGAGAAGGGCTTATACTTTCTTCGAAGGCCGGCAACAGACCAATGACTGACTCTCCTCGAGTTGTTGGTACTCATGGCCGGTGGTGATAATTGCCCATCAGATTACCCGGAAGCTCGTTTTTCTCCCTCTCATAATAAAATAAAAAAATAAAAAAACGTAAGTTATATTTATGTTAGAAGTGTCGTTGCGTCGCAGGCAGGGTCTGATGCGCGCGCGGCTGGCGGGGGCGCGGGCGGCGCGCGGGGAGGCGCTGGTGTTCCTGGACGCGCACTGCGAGGGGGGGCCCGACTGGCTGCGGCCGCTGCTGCAGCGCCTCAGACACAAGCGGGACGCCGTCGTCACGCCCGTCATCGACGTCGTGCACGAGACCACCTTCCAGCTCGACGCTGACCACCAACACTTCCAGGTCTGACCTTCAGTACCCGGTGGAAGTGTCTCGAGCATGACCAGCACCTAGTGGTGTCCTGGCACTTCCAGGTCTAACCATGAGTGGTGGTGGAATAGAATCGTCGTCAAGTATAGTTATTTGGCTTGTGAACTTCGCTACAGGAGTTATAATGCCATGTAGTTAATATACTAACCAGAACGATTACCCACTGGTGGTGGAGTACAATCATCGTCAAGAACTTCAAGCATCATCCTTCGGCATGTAAACTTAGCTGCAGAAAATGTGCTGTTCTGTAGTTACTAACCAGCACTTGCAGGTCTAACCATGACTGCTGATGGAATAGAATCGTCGTCAAGCATTACCTATTATTTGTGCTTGTGAATTTTGCTACAAAAGTTGTAATACCATGTAGTTAAGATACTAACCAGAATGAACACCCACTGGTGGAAGTACTATGCTTCTCGAGCATGACCAGTATAAAGAGGAATAAGTCGAGCATCGTTCCTGCGGGGCTGGCCAGCTGCAGAGGTGCTGTCATGTAGATAAGATACTAACCAATACTTCCAGAACTTCGCTAAAGAAGTTGTGGTATCTTGTAGTTAAGATACTAACCAAACCATTACGCAGTGGTGGAAAAATGCCACTCCTAAAGCATGGCCCTTCTGCATGTAAACTTGCCGCAGAAAATGTGCTGTTCTGTTGTTAGGATACTAACCAGCACTTCATCGTCCAAGTGTAACCATGGCAGGCACTGGTGGTGGAATAGAATCGGTGTCAAGAATAGCTCCGGGTGGGGATTTAAAGCTACAGTGGTTGTGCTATCCTGTAGCTAGGATACTAAAACAAAGAAAGAAAGAGCTGATCGCTCGTCTAGAATAGAAAGGTGTTGGAAACCATACACGTTTACGGATAACAGAAGTTTTTGTGCTAACCTGCTGTATTCGGACCACTAACACAGAACTGTCGTGATCAGGAAAGGAATGCCAGTTGTTTGTCTAGAATAAAGGTGGTGGAGAAACATTTGTCTTCGATTGTTGTTGTTGTGTATAACCAGCATTCGATAAATTTAGCACTAGCACAGGACTTTACCGCATGCTCTCTACCAAAAGTCGTGACGTTTACGGCACGTCGCTGCGATTCCGCACCGTCTGCGTATTTTAAGCAGCGGTGTGGAGGGCATACAATAAAAATGGTGCGCATACGGTGCGTCACTGCGATTCCGTACCGTCACCGTTTTTAAAGCAACGGTGTGGCCTCTCCTTAAAAGTACTTACCCAAGTGTAGGGTTGAATTTTAATTGGCAGGTAGTTGAATAAATTACTTAACATTTAATAGCACGTTAATATGTAAATGGTGATGGGCTTATCAAGACAAACGAAGAGTAGCTTAAACAATATTAATTACGTTTAGCAAAAACAATTGACACCAATTGACCTAGTCCCAAAGTAAGCAAGGACACTCTTGGTATCCATACTAAGCAACGGTTAAATGTGATGCCGTCTCAGTCTATTCGAACAAAACAAATAGAGACGGCATCACACCTAACCGCCAGTTAACACTAATCAATGGATGGTGAAACAGCCCCTTAATTTAATAGATTCATTACATACTTAAATAATCTTCCACGATCGGGGATAGAACCCGGAACCTCAAGCTTTGCAGTCAGGTTCTGTTACCACTAGACTATCGAGTCGTCAAAGGTGTGCGTACTTAACTGCATGACACTCAAACAACTATTCCAAATCGCCCACAATACCATGTCGTCAACGTACCTAAAATAAGCTCAAGCTGCTGGGCCGTTTAATGAAGATAGTATCAGTTTTTACTTGTGATATTTGAAGCGTGGAGCATTTATAATGTAACTAGCTGGTGCCCGCGGCTTCGCCCCCGGTGTAGTTATAAGAACCTTCTCCTGGCAATAGCAAACGCAACAAAAAAAGAATCAGCGAAATCGGTTCAGCCGTTTACGCGTGATGCCGTGACCAAGGGAATAGGGATTCATTTTTATATATTAAAAGATGACACTATGAAATGTTAATACCTAAACAGGCAATGTCATTAAACCATTATGAAGCACGTGCTTCAAATAATTACAAGGAATAAATGCTTATACATTTTCTTTAGCCAGGCCACAAGTGGGATCTTTGAAATTTTGGATCTACAAATAAAATGATACTACCATGTCTTGTCTTATTTTAATAACAATACAATCTTGTGTTACAGTGAGGGTTTTATGACAGGTGGAATATCGCTAGATGGCGTTAGTATCGTAAGGTGCGTATGACGTTACAGGTGCGGGCACATGCAGTCGCTCGTCGCTCGTTTGCAGCGATAAATCTGGTCACGTGACCCCATTTTGAATGTGATTTTGAATTTCCCGCGACTCAAAAAAGTAGCGTCAAGTCGCCGCGTCGAGCAGCAGCGACAAGATGGCTGCTTGCAGGAATGATCTTGGCCTTGGAAGCTGATTTCTTAATCTCATTTAGTAGCAGTCGTGGCAGTGGTACAAAAAAAAGGAATTGGAGTGATAAAAAATATGTGTTTTTGTCGAAATTGAAGTGGTTTTTTTTTCAGCGATAAAGCTTAACATTTTCAGCTTTATCGCTATATGCCACGTGATCAGATTTGACGCTGGAAACGAGCGACGAGCGACTGCATGTGGCCGCGCCTTTAACCAATCCCAAACAACACAAATGTCAAAGTTGTCAAACGGACAGCTCACGATACTAGCGCCAACTAGCCCGTCTCAGAAACCCTCTTGCTATCTCTTTCTGGGGCTGAGCCTTCCGGGAGAACTGCACATAGCCTTCTAGCTTGGTACTTCCGGTAGATCACTTCACTAAAACTAGTTACGATTAGAATTTAAGTACTAACTAGCTTAATAGATACCTACTTAGTGAGTTGTTCTAACTTTAGCATTTTGATGTATTCGGTTGTAATGTACGTGTTTCTGGAATTTGATAATTGCCGCATGCCACAAGCCAGTTGCCGCATGGGACATGCCGCACGACACATGTCGCATGCCACAGCGAGGGCTGGCAACATGATAAAGTATATCCGAAAATAGTTCCATAGAAAAGTATGTGTGTTATGGCCTTGAGTATGTATATTGAAATACTTATAAAATTGGGTGCTGTTAAAGTACGCCAGGTAGTTGTCGTCCGGGGAAGTATGGCAAAAATGCACGCCGTGATAATTCGTAATGTTCAATAATTTGTATACATTACACGAATTATCTGATCATGCATTATATTGTATTTCGATCCAATTTATGAAAAGTGTAAACAAAGACGCCATTTATCCGACCACAGACATTCAATGATAATTAATGTATAATAATTAATCTGTTCAGTAAATCGATTAATCTATTAATTGAATAGATCAAAGTATTTTTGCCTATTTTATTATTTACAATACTTGATTTCATTCCAAAGACTGTTTATTGAATTATAAAAGCAGTAACTATATTTTAATTTTAAGGAAATTAAATAAAAATCGCTTATTCATCCGCGCATTAATCGATTTTTAAAATGTAAAATTTTTCACCATCTCTACGCTACTCTATGCTACTAAAAAAGTGATTAGACATCTAGTTAAAAGACGAATTATAGATAAATGTGTTATTGATTCGATCCAGTGGGTGTTTATACAAGAATTTTGATGAAATCGGTTTGTTTACACTTTTAATAAATTGGATAGGCATAACGTATATTCTTGGAAATTCTGTGTTCGTCCCGTTCATGCTACAGTACATTCTTGGCATGGACAGGACGTTCCGGTCGCATTGGTATGCACAGTGTCATTTCCGCGCTGGCACACGCTAGAGAAAATATATTCGTATGTGACTACACAGAGAACTCTAGTTTGATTTATACAGTCAGCAACAGAAGTGGATGAGCGGTTACGGTGCTCAAAACGGACAGTCAAGGAAATTAATTTACGTCCCAGAGTACCTTTTCATAATAATTTTTATCATTTATTTATTTACTAGCTGGCCCGCAAACTTCGTTCTGCATTAAAATCAATTTATATTGTTTACTTATTAGCCATGTACTTTTTTTTATAGTGAGGATCAATGCGAGCACGCAAGCGAGGGAGCAAGCATGCATGCAAGCCAGTATGCAAGTAACATGCACGCATGCGAGATGCAAGCAAGCATGCAACCAAGTATGCAAGCAAGTATGTATGCAAGTAACAATGCATGCAAGCGAGCACGCAATGAAGCATGTATTCAAGCAAGCATGCAAGCAAGCATGCAAGCAAGCATGCAAGCAAGCATGCAAGCAAGCATGCAAGCAAGCATGCAAGCAAGCATGCACGCTAGCGAACATGGAGGCATGTTACCAAAGCATGCATGCAAGCAAGCTTGGAAGCAGGCATGCAAGCATGCAAGAAAGCATGCACGCTAGCGAACATGGAAGCATGTAACCAAGCAAGCATGCACGCTAGCGAAACATGGAAGCATTAACCAAGCATGCATGCAAGCAAGCATGCAAGCAAGCATGCACGCTAGCGAACTGGAAGCATGTAACCAATCATGCAAGCAGGCATGCAAGAATGCAAAGCTTGGAAGCAGGCATGCAAGCATGCACGAGAAGCATGCACGCTAGCGAATATGGAAGTATGTAACCAAGCATGCATGCAAGCAAGCATGCACGCTAGCGAACATGGAAGCATGTAACCAATCATGCAAGCAGGCATGCAAGAATGCAAGCAAGCATGGCAAGCAAGCATGCACGCTAGCGAACATGGAGGCATGTTACAAAGCATGCAAGCAGGCAAGCAAGCATGCAAGCAAGCATGCACGCTAGCGAACATGGAGGCATGTTACAGCATGCATGCAAGCAAGCATGCAAGAAAGCATGCACGCTAGCGAACATGGAAGCATGTAACCAAGCATGCAAGCAAGCATGCAAGAATGCAAGCAAGCATGCACGCTAGCGAACATGGAAGCGTGTAACCAAGCTTGCATGCTAGCAAGCATGCAAGCCAGCATGCAAGAAAGCAAGCAAGCGAGTATGCAAGCAAGCAAGCAAAGCATGCAAGCTGGCATGCAAGCAAGCATGCAAGAAAGCAAACAAGCGAGTATGCAAGCAAGCAAGCAAGCATGCAAGCCGAGCATGGAAGCAAGCAAGTCTACAGAAATCTAGGCTATCTACACTAAATATAATGATGTAGAAACTTATCTGTTATAATTAAATTCTGGTGATGATGCCGCATATGATGAAAATTAATTAATTTTCACTACCTAATATATCAGAACAAGATTTTTTGGGGTACTTTAAATATATATAATATATATATTAATTTCACCAATGGTATTAATTCACTTTGCCATTTGCGCAACACAATCCAGCGGCTTCATTTTTGTACTTCAATGCCTTACAATGTGGGCAAACTGAGTTCATAGATCAATAGCAACGCATTGCTAGGCACTGTAGTCAATTGTAACATTGTAATTTAAAGCAGCTCGATTGAAACTTACAAAATTATTAGCTGCATTCAGCTCATTACGCTCTGCACGGGTTTGTGCTATCCGAATCCTTTCAATTTCATTTCGCTCTTGACGTTGCTGGGCTGTTCGATTACTCTGATAATTACTTGGTTTGTAGCATTTCGAGTTCTTTCGACCCAAATTGCTTCGCCCTCGTCTTATAGGTGGCATGAGTCATCATGTCAGCCGAAAGACGTCCACTGCTGGACATAGGCCTCCCCCAAGGCTCTCCACTCAGACCGGTCTTGTGCTTTCCGCATCCACCGGATCCCGCGATCTTAACCAAGTCGTCGCTCCATCTTGTTGGAGGCCTACGACAGCTCGTCTCCCGGTCCGCGGATGCGGTGGCATGAGTATAAATAGATTAAATCAAAACACAAAATAAATCAACCAGTCAATGTAAATTGAGGAACGTAAACAAATTTGTTTTTAAATAATTTATTGAATCAGGCGTTACTTTGCGGAGGTCCATATCAATGAACTAAAATAATTTCCTTGCTCACCCGCGACTTACGATAGCTAAGCTTATGCAAAAATATGCGTGTTCATGCAGTTCCTCCACCTCCACACTGTAAGAAACAGCACAAATCACACAAACCCATCCATCACCACCACACCACTACACTCGTAAAGGTCGCGGGTGAGCAAGGAAAATTATTTTAGTTCATTTAAATTTGTTTTTGTTATTAATTTAGTGGTATATTAAGGTACTCGTCATAAAACTCATTTACTCGGCAATCTTCGTTCCACTTTTAAACCAAAAAAGTAGTGTAGCGAAAAAAAATGGAAGAAAAAGTCCCTATTTCAGACAACTATATAGTCCAAACATCTTCCAGCCAAGCAAGCAAGCATGCAAATGCAAATAAGGGGGATTAATAAAACAAACCGCCTAAATAAAATTGAGTAGCAAACATTCGCATCACTCCGCATTTTACTAAAACCCACAGGTGATGCATAATTACCGCACTTCCATACTCGCATTTTTTTTTCAGCGAATTTTTCCAGTTTTTCTCTTCATAAAAACCTTCCCAGACTTTAACGATGATATGAAAAAAAAAAATAGCTGAATTGGGTCCAGCCGTTCTCGAGTTTTGCGCTTAGCAACACATTTACGATTCATTTTTATTTATATAGATTTATATTATTTCGGTACAATTACATATTGTACACAACAGCATTGTACACCAACTAATGTTTTATTAAAAAAAAAGATAGTTTAAAAAGCAAGAAAAAAAATCCAAACGAATGAAGTGATACATAATAATAATATTTATTGGTAAAATTTTGTGTTTAAATGTGGCTAATGAGTCAATCATATCGATATCAGCGTCGTGGTCCAGATTATCAAATAATCGACACAATCGTTGTTATGGAGCATCAGTCATAATTTATTAGCAGATGTAGGTATAGATTGTCAGTCAGGATCCACCCTGATTAGTAATTATAATAAATTCATTTATTTCGAGCAACTTGGCCCATACAATAAATACTATACCGACTAACATACTTATATTTATAATCAATAATATTTAAAACTAATTTGGTTTGGTAGTGATTTAATTTCCTTAACTGTACACACGACTACCGCTAAGGTAATAAGAGAGTGCTTATAGTAATCCACCGTTAAGAAGTCAATCCTGACGCGTGTCACTCCCATACTGAATACGTCAGAAAACAAAAAAATTGACGTATTTAGCACCAGGATGACAGGTGTCAGGATTGGCTTCATAACGGTGGACTACTATAGATCATTTTGAGCACTGTAACTGCTCATGCTTTACGGGCAATCTTAGTAAGATTGGTTTTTGGAGTCTTTTTGTATTTTTTATTTCAACTCCAAATTTTGTTACTTTTACGGTCACCCCGTAAAACCCATATCGCAAATCTTAGGTCATTTGACCCACTGAATGGTTGTTGCGCACGCGCAGGTGGGCGGGTTCACGTTCGTGGGGCACTTCACGTGGGTGGACGTGCCCGAGCGGGAGAAGCGCCGCCGCGGCTCCGACATCGCGCCCACATGGTCAGTGCTAATGTCATATCATAATCCAACATTTTTCACAACTTCTAGGCTCCGTTTCCACCAGAGATGTGCGAGGAATGTGTTTCTCATGAAACAATAGAAATTCTTCAATTGCCTATTCTCGCTCCGCTCACCTGTTTCCATTAGAGAGAGACGTGCTGTGCGAGGATAGATAAAAGAAACCCTTCTATGGGTTCATGTTCATGAAGCATGATAAACATACGTAGCACGTCTTTGCTGGAAATGCAGTCTAAAGCCTGTGTATCGACTTCGCGCGGCAAGACATGAAGTACGCAGGGCTACTACGAAACTCGAAGTTCGCGTCGTGCGGTCCCTCTGACACTTATACTATTTAATACGAGGACGAGCGGGACGGTAAGATACGAACTTCGAGTTTCGAGTTTCGTAGTAGCTAGCCTGGCTCGCGCGGCGGCCTCGCTAAGTCGATACGCAACTTAATACTACACTGATGTAATGCAAATTCACCGTTTCGAGAAAACTTCTCTTTTGATCGATTTTTGACCGTTTTCTATCAACAAGTAATTAAAAAAAATAAAGATTTACCGCCTGTTTCACCATCCATTGCTTAGTTTTATTTGACTGATAAATGTGATGCCGTCTCTGTTTGTTTTGTTCGAATAGACGGAGACCGCATCATATTTATCCGTCAAATAAAATTATTCAATGGATGGTGGAAACAGCCCCTTAGTGTAGAAATGGCTTTCCATCGGGAAAAGTTGGATCTCAAAATACGGCGGCACCCGAAGTGTCAATCAACTATTGTATTAAATGAGTGACATTGTCATATCCATTAATATGGAACTTTATTATTTAGTATCAAATTTCATTATGAAAACGACCTACGGCTGCGATGGGTGCTGAAACTAATTGAGAGAGTCATCATCATCCCAGCCTATATACGTCCCACTGCTGGGCACAGGCCTCCTCTCAGAACAAGAGGGCTTGGGCCATTAGTTCCCACGCGGGCCCAGTGCGGAACTTCGCACGCACCATTGAATCGCTTCGCAGGTTTGTGCAGGTTTCCTCACGATGTTTTCCTTCACCGCAAAGCTCGTGGTAAATTTCAAATGTAATTCCGCACATGAATTTCGAAAAACTCAGAGGTGCGAGCCGGGGTTCGAACCCACGACACTCTGCTTGAGAGGCGATAGGTCAAACCACTAGGCCACCACGGCCGAACTCCGACAAAATACGACGGAAAATTATGCATTACATTAGTAACCCTCTACTGAACTCTTACTGCGGCTCGAGTGCATAATAACGTAAAAGCCTCGTGCATAATGGCGCGTTTTATACACTAGTTATACAATGAGTATTGTCGTTGTTCGCGGCGGCAGGTCGCCGACGATGGCGGGCGGGCTGTTCGCGGTGTCGCGCGCCTACTACTGGGAGCTGGGCGCCTACGACGAGCAGATGAGCGGCTGGGGGGGGGAGAACCTCGAGATGAGCTTCCGCGTCTGGCAGTGTGAGTAGCAGCGGCAGTGGCCTGCGGCTGTGGCACGCAGCGCCGGTAGCAGCGGATGAGCGGCTGGGGGGGGGGGGGGACACATCTAGTAGGCAACCTGGGGCGTGCAGTGAGGGTAAGGAGAACTAGTGTTAGCAGAGCTACCTGAGCTGCACCACTAGCCATCCACCGCGACCGTCGCCAACCGGAAGACGTCTAATGCTGGACTTATGTAGGTGGTGCGGCTTTTTAGATATAATTGTAACATTTAAGGTAACGCCATGCTACATTTGATATACCTAATTCAAGTTAATGAAAAAGTAAACATACAGATACGCATTTTTACATATTCCCGTTTCTTCAGATTTCCAATTTTACAAAAAAAAAAAAAATGGTTCTGTCGCTTCGCCGGCCGCTGCCGTGGCGCGGTTGCTCCGCTCGCTCCGGCCGCGCGCTGTAGAGTCGTTCTTTCTGACCACTCCTGCGCTCTTCGTCATAGCTAACATAGATCTTCTGTAAGGAAAAAATAAGTGAGAATCTGTAAAATTAGGGAGAATTTTCACAATTTTTTTTTGTGTCTCCCAACTGTATAGACACACTTTCAACTTTTGTAATTTTTGTGAGTTTCCGATGCGCAGGCGGCGGCACGCTGGAGACGATCCCGTGCTCGCGCGTGGGGCACGTGTTCCGCGCGTTCCACCCCTACGGCATGCCCGCGGACTCCGACACGCATGGTAAGCGCGCCTTGCAACCCTAAGCCGGTAATACTAGATTATTTCATGGCGAATGAAAATTGTAGGTTTTTTTTATGGAATAGGGGACAAACGAGCTAACGGATCGCCTGATGGTAAGCAATTACCGTCGCCCATGGAACCTGCAACACCTGACATCAGGGCTACTACGAAACTTGAAACTCGAAGTTCGTGTCGTGCGGTCCCTCTCGCTCTCGTATTACACAGTACAATTGGTGGTAGATTTTTTTTGACATTCATAGGTGCTTGTTATAGCCTAAATTGAATAAAGATATTTTGACTTTGACTTTGACTTTGAATTGTCAGAGGGACCGCACGACACGAACTTCGAGTTTCGTAGTAGCCCTGCAGATTTCGCATACAAAAACTGTCATTTGATAGCGATACCGAGCGTCAGAAACATTAGGCAATACGGCCTCAGGTCACGTTAGTTCTTGGTTGACTGATAAAAGATGGTTTATTCATATTTAAAAAAAATGTTATTTATCAAGTTCGCGACCGTTCAGTAGGTGATAGTGATCACTTTTGTACCTTGTCACTTTAACGTCATGTTTGAAAAGCCATACGAAATTGTGTACCGACTGAAAGCGACAAGGTACAGAAATTATCACTTATTTATGACGTCGACTGTACTTGCAGCCAAGGTCATAAATTATAATATGTAAGTTACCAAGACGTCAACAATATCCATACACTTGTCTGCCACTAATGATTACGGCTGTATCTGTATAGATATGAATGTCCTCGAGTGTATATAGAGCTAGGTATGAGGCTGGAGGGATGTCGTGTGCAGCGTGTTAGTGTCGTTTGTTGCAGGCATCAACACGGCGCGCATGGCCGAGGTGTGGATGGACGAGTACGCAGAGCTCTTCTACCTGCACCGCCCCGACCTGCGCGTGAGTTTAACTACTTTATTATTTACTAGCTTTTGCCCGCGGCTCCGCCCGCGTGGTATTCGGTTATCGCGCGCTGTTCCCTCGGGAACTGTGCATTTTTCCGGGATAAAAAGTAGCCTATGTCACTCTCTGGCCTATAAAACTATCTCTATGCCAAAAGTCACGTCGATCCGTCGCTCCGTTACGGCGTGAAAGACGGACAAACATACACACAAACACACACTTTCGCATTTATAATATTAGTATGGATATGGATTAGTATGGATTCTATACGATTCATTAAATCAATTCTACTTTTAAATGCATATTTTGTGGCAAAAAGGCAGAAAACTTGAAAAAATATGCACTAGGTTAGGTTAGAGTTGCGTCAAGGCCCGAAGCGCCTCAGCCACGCAAAATAGGAGCTCCGCGAAGAGCTGCGTCGAATTTAGGTCAAAGAATTTTAGAACACTTGCCACTCAGACCAGCTGCCTTTTAGACGAAATGATACTAACCCGTTGCAATAAACAATGCTATAGTAGTCGAAGTCAAAGTATTTTTATTCAATTTAGGCTATAACAAGCAAGAATGACTGCTTATAAGTAAGCAAGAATGATTGTGACAATGAATGCTTATAAGTTCGGCAAAAACCTCTTGTTGAGAAGAATCTGGCAAGAAACTCAAGATTTCCAATATTATTTAATGATTTCTATACATCACACACAAGTATTTAACACAACTATATTTTTATCACAGCGGATTCGCTGCTATTTGGAGTAAGAGATCGTTAATGCGGATCGGAGTTATTTCCAAATATCCCTGTCCATGATATAATTATTAATTTAGTTGTCTGTCTGTTGCAGAAAAACCCGATAATCGGCGACGTGACGCACCGGCGCGTGCTGCGCGAAAAGCTGCGCTGCAAGAGCTTCCGCTGGTACCTCGACAACGTCTACAAGGAGAAGTTCGTGCCCGTCAGGGACGTCAGCGCCTACGGCAGGTCGGCTATAATACCACCTCCGCTATAACACTACATTGTCTCTTAAGGGCGGTTTTTTGTTAGGTATATTGTCTCGAAAAATATGTTTCTTTTTGTCGTCAGGGTCCAGAACCCGTCGACGGGTCTCTGCCTGGACACGATGCAGCGCGAGCAGGAGGCGGCGCCGCTGGGGCTGTACCCGTGCCACAGCACGCTGTCGGCCACGCAGTACCTGTCGCTGGCGCTCGGCGGACAGCGGGGACGAGGAGAAGTGCGCCGAGCTGCAGTACACGCGGTCAGTGACCTTACAGGCAGCGCGAGCAGCAGGCGGCGCCGCTGGGGCTGTACCCGTGCCACAGCACGCTGTCGGCCACGCAGTACCTGTCGCTGGCGCTCGGCGGACAGCTGAGGGACGAGGAGAAGTGCGCCGAGCTGCAGTACACGCGGTCAGTGACCTTACAGGCAGCGCGAGCAGCAGCGGCGCCGCTGGGCTGTACCCGTGCCACAGCACGCTGTCGCCACGCAGTACCTGTCGCTGGCGCTCGGCGGACAGCTGAGGGACGAGGAGAAGTGCGCCGAGCTGCAGTACACGCGGTCAGTGACCTTACAGGCAGCGCGAGCAGCAGGCGGCGCCGCTGGGGCTGTACCCGTGCCACAGCACGCTGTCGGCCACGCAGTACCTGTCGCTGGCGCTCGGCGGACAGCTGAGGACGAGGAGAAGTGCGCCGAGCTGCAGTACACGCGGTCATGACCTTACAGGCAGCGGAGCAGCCGGCGCGCTGGGCTGTACCCGTGCCACAGCACCGCTGTCGGCCACGCAGTACCTGTCGCTGGCGCTCGGCGGACAGCTGAGGACGAAGAAGAAGTGCGCCGAGCTGCAGTACACGCGGTCAGTGACCTTACAGGCAGCGCGAGCAGCAGGCGGCGCCGCTGGGGCTGTACCCGTGCCACAGCACGCTGTCGGCCACGCAGTACCTGTCGCTGGCGCTCGGCGGACAGCTGAGGGACGAGGAGAAGTGCGCCGAGCTGCAGTACACGCGGTCAGTGACCTTACATGCGACCTTACTGCGAAACATGTTCTAAGCACGATTTAACACATGAGTTACTCATAGTGATGAGTGAGTCTCAGGGTAGTTTTATGTTCAGAATCAGAACGCTTGAATAATGTTATAATTGCGCGTTTTATGCGCTCATTACATAATCTACTATTAGTGTGTTCAGCGTCGTAACGTTCCTGTTTTTTGTGGCAGGCGCACGGACGAGTCTGCGGAGGACGAGTCGCGGGCGCTGGTGATGGTCACGTGCGGCAAACAGCGCGCGCAGGTACGAACACATGTTATGGTGGTATAATTACTTTAATTTCCGCGAGAGATATGCGAGGATGCGCTGCGAGGAACGTGTTTTTCCTGAACCAATAGAAACGCCTCATTTACCTCGCGTCGCTCCGCTCAGCTGTATCCACTAGAGCTGCGCTGAGCGAGAATAGGTAAATGAGGTGTTTCTATTGGTTCACGACAAACACATCGCACCCAACCTCGCACATCTCTGGTGGTAACGCAGACATAGGCTTTAAAAGCCTTGTAGGCGTCAAGAAACGAAGCGAGTCTTCAGAAAACGTACTTAAAGGACAGAACACTTATATATTGCCGTCACGGTAGTAATAATGTCTCATCTGCACCCCTCTGCAACTTTGAGTAATTCTGAAAGTAAAAGACATAATAAGATTTCTTTAAAATTAAAATTACCATGAGTCAGTAATAATTATAACTTACAAAACCAAAACTGCAATGTGCCAGAAAAATCGACGTAATTGTTAGTCGATTCGTCGTCGCGCGACAAGGCCACACAATGCCCATAATTATTTATTGACAATAGAAAAAAATACTTGATATTGGTTTCTGATATTTTTAAAAATCTAATTGATTGATTAATCATATTTTTTTTAGGAATTTAGCCAATTTATATTTGTGGTCCAGTTCCTTCTATCACCAAATATACATATTATATATTGTAGGGATGTTTCGGAGAAATTAACAAAAAAAAATTAACAGTGAACATTGCAATATTGGAAGGTTGGAATGGATGGAAGGGTACGAGTCAAAACGAGTAAAAATAACACATCGCAGGTACGTGGCGAGGGTCGGTACAGTACTGGCGGGCGAGTAGCGAGTAGCTGGCCGTAGTCGGGGTTTAGTTACTTACTAACTTATACAAGGTGTTAATTATTAAACTGAAAGCTCAGATCTAAAAGTCTTTTTATTTCATACTTTAATGCATAAACTTACAAATACCTTAGTTATTTCGTATGTTTTGATAAATCGGTAATTCGACTTTATTCAATTAAAATTTAGGAGAAAGTGGCTCCATCATTTTTTGATGATTCTGCCAGTTGACTGAGACGCTGTTGACTGAGACACGTCGGCCAGGATTAGATTCTCTAAATACTTTTAACTGGCGTATGTTATGTTTAGACTGGATATAGTAACAGAGGGAATTAAAAAAAAACGCATCCTGGTTTAAAGTATAGTGTGTGTGTGTATGTATGTAAACTCTTTAGTACGAAATAAGTAACAAACACAATTGACAGTCATTGAGATATATGTACAACGGCGAACTTATCCCTTTCAGGGATCTCTACCGGTCAACCTTTGAGTGGATAATAGTATAATTGATCTTATTCTCAATTTTGAACAAAGTACTTTCTGGTTTTCAGTTATTCAATTAACACCTCGTATATAAAGATATATTTTACTAGAGCAGTCATGTCAAACACGCGGTCCTTACCGCATACGACCAAGAGAGCGTTAAAAACGCCTTTTCGGTGGAATAACTATTTGTCCTATTATAATAGTACCTCTTTCCTTAAGTTCTTCAGTAGTTTGTCTTTGAGATTAGGATTTACGGCCCATTAAGATTGGGTTTTTGGAATCTTTTTGTATTTTTTATTTCAATTCCAAAAAGTATTACTTTTACGGTCATCCCGTAAAACCTAAATTGAAAATACAAACTGAAATATAGAAGCACAGAAAAACCAGAAAAATAAGACCAGCACTGGGAATCGAACCCAGGTCGTCGGCATTCCGTGCCGCGTGCTATACCACTGCTGGACAACGGTACAGACACGAATTTCCCCTATGCACCACACATCTCAGCTTGTTTGTTTCTTATTTAGCCACTTATGCAGTGACGCTAGCGACATCTATACCGTAGCCCTCATCGAGAAACTTTCGGCATTCCACTTACGCCATCCACTTATTCCATTTACGGCACACTTGGTCTATGGTCTTTAAGCCTTTGGCCCATCAGTGACTTCGAGTTTGACTTGGCTGAACTAGGGGTGTGCGTTCTGAATTTAGTGGTAGCGAAGTAGCGGGCTGTAGTTAGTTTTAATCCTGGACTTGCGTATAATGTTGTTGTGCTTAGTTAGTTCTTTTTCTAGGACATGGGTAAGAAACATACATTTTGAATTTTGTTTACTTATTACTACTTCGATTTTGAATGATTGACGGTTAATGCATACATCGTCTGAGGCGGTATACGTTAGACGCAGTTTCTACGATTGTAGACTGCAACTCCTTTAATGAGCTCCCAGTGTTTCGACGCATACCAGCGACATGGACATGGGTAGAGCGATAACCCCGCAGCAAAACAAATTGGCGTAATTTAGAAAAAAATAATCTTATTTCATTTGTCACCTCCCTTGGGTCGCTATAGATAAAAACCTTCAGTGAAAAATTATAAAGCTGATGGTGAAAAATATAGGTACATTAATACCGTTGGGTAGTTTAGGAGCTAAGGAGTATGTAGGCAGGCAAACGGGGAAAGCAACTTTCTTTTATATTAGTGTAGTCGTCACCAACAATTACCAACCAACAAAGAACCAACCAATAAAGTCATCGACATAGCTCAGCGCATTAGCAAGCTGAAATGGTAGCGGGCAGACGTGCCGCAGACCTGATGGCCATTGAGGTGGAATGGCTGTTGGGTGGAGATGGTGGGATGGCAAACGTACTGAGGTCTCCACTTGCAGGGCACCTGGCTGCCATGGGGCATGGGATCCTGAGTTTTCGTCGAAAATATTTTTCCCAATTATTTCATATGAAAGAACGATTTTTCTGAAATTATAAACTACTAGCTTTTGACCGCGGCTTCACCCGCGTGGAATTTTATTATCGCGCGCTGTTTCCTCGGGAACTGCATTTTTTTGGAATAAAAAGTAGACTATGTCACTCTCTGGCCTATAAACTATCTCTATGCCAAAAATCACGTCGATCCGTCGCTCCGTTTTAACGTGAAAGACGGACAAACATACAAACACTATGATACTGGGATATATTTCAGGATAATTAGTTTAAAAACAATCCTATATTTAAAAAAAAACGTTCGTCTATATGAAACAGTTAAAAATTAATCATTTTGGGAAAAATATTTTCGACGAAGACGATGGATTACAGTGGCGTGGTATGGGAGAGGCAGCGGTCCAGCAGAGGACTCAGTGCCGGGTTTAGGGGGGAGGGGGGGACCATGGCGGCTGTCCGTCAGCTCGCTTTGAATACCTATTTTTATCGCTGTATAGGAAACTAGACTCCGCGGTATTAACTTTTATAGGCTTATCTCGTAGGAGTGAGCATGACCTGTCATTTGGTCGCTTGTCGTGTCTGAAAGGACGCTAACGTCACGAGTCGGCCGGGGCGCGGGCGCCTGGCTGGCTAAGGCTGGATGGGGGGTGTGACATTGGTTGGTGTGTTCCAGCAATGGCGCTACCTGCCGACGACGCAGCAGCTGCAGCACGTGGAGTCCGGGCTGTGTCTGGACACGGGCGGCGCGGGCGCGGCGGGCGGCGGGGACGCGCGCGCGCGCTCCTGCCGCGACGCACCCGCCCAGCGCTGGGCCTTCGACTACGGGGAGTACGCCACCAGCCACAGTGAGTGGCTTGGCTCGCGGACTACAACCACCAGCCGCAATGAGTGCGGACACCAGAAATCATAAAAAAAAAATACTAGACCGAGAGCCTGCGACAGCCAGACCTTTGTTATTCTATAAAGGCTGAATATTTTTTTATACTACGAGTATATGGTACTAGAATTAAATCACTTTTGAGTTTTTTGCTGGATTCTTAACAACAGAGGTTATTTTCGAACCAAATTCAGACGAAAAATATTAGCAAAGCTTATGTAAATACCAAACTGTTACTTACGTTACGCCTCTTCAGGGAGGGAAACTACTAATTATATGAACATCTATTACTGTACATTGAACTACCATGACGACAATAAATGAAAATGAGTCGTGACTATCCCGTTGGTTGTTGCAGACGGGCTGTTATCCGCCGACCAGGAGGAAAGGCTGCAGTTACTGAAGCGGCAGCGGTAAGCGACACACACAAGCAGACAACACCCGCGTCACACAAACACTACACTTTGTTTCAAACGCTCCACTTCGTTATGAAGTCTTGCTTGCAATTGGCTCATTAATCTGTCCTCTCCCAGAGGCACAAATTTGTGCCCAAATTCCTTTGATCCTGTTATCCTGGGAGGTGACAGATTAAGTTTCGAGCCAATGAGGGCTACCGTTTTCGCGCTCACCAGTTGGCGCCACTGTTGTAGACAAAGATCCTGCCTGAAAGATAGTGGTTGGTTTACGTTTTTTATTACGGTCGTGAAAACAAAATTTACATTTAAATCATATTTAATACCTTAAAACCGTACCATCAAAATATCGAGCATGCCACAGTGTTGCGTAGTCCCGTTTTGTTCGGAAAAAAGAGAGGACAAAGGTTTCCGAAAGAAAAAAACTGTCTCAAAACACAGACATTCATTGCCCCGTAACGCATAATTGCCATAATTAATTTCAGGTATTGCAAAATACTCACAAAATATTCTAATAATTATAATTATTATACATAAACCCGCGTACTTCACCCAAAAACGGTGACATTTGACATTTGACATTTCGGAGACGTCTCGTTACACTAGCGCCTCTAGCGGCGAATTCATAGGCGATAGCTCTCATTGCAAGCAAGATCGTAACGTCAACAGGCGCGGATTCAGCCCTCAAAAAAGGTTTTGGGCACAGCTTGCTAAAAATCGACCAAGTGTGAGTCGAAAAATAAAAAAATAAATGTTTATTGCCAAAAAACAAGTTGACGAAGTACGAACTCTGTTATTATATGAGCAATCATGCATGACTCAGGAACGATTTTTGAATTTGATTATATCCTTTTTTTCCACGAATTAGAAGATTAACCTATCGATTTCAAAGACCGTGAAATTGTGTCGTCACAAGTCCATTAGGGTTGTGGGATCCGCCCTTGAGCGTCAAACGGACCTCGCCGATATTTCGCCTGTCAATTAGCCCCGGGTTCTGCCTTTTCGCAGATATATTGTTTGCCAAATGTTTCCTTTGCCAACTGCATTTCCCAACACTCAATTTTCTCCGAAACCAAACATTTTTCTTACTTAGTGTATTTTCTTATGCTTTTATAGAACACAGTAGGTCAGGTTAGGTTTGTTTTATGAAAGTTCAGAATAAAACATGGTTTCATAGAAAATTGTGAGTTGGGAAATGAAACAGTTGGAAAAAGACAGAGTTTAAGGAGTTGTTTCACCATCCATTGATTAGCGTTAACCGACGGTTAAATGTGATGCCGTCTCCGTCTATTCGAACAAAACAAATAGAGACGGCATCACATTTAACCGCCAGTTAACACTAATCAATGGATGGTGAAACAGCCCCTAAGTGTAATACCGTGCTGTTTATGCAGGCGCAAGTCTCGGTCGCTGCTGTCCCTGGAGGCGCTGCCGGCGGCGGGGGGCGGGGGGCGCGGGGGGCGCGGGGCGCGGGGGTCGCGGCGCGCGCGCCACAAGCGGCGCGGCGGCCGCCGCAAGAAGGTCAGCTGACCGCGCCACCAATAAACTCTGCTAACATACACTCTGTTTCATTGCACGTGTGCTCTTCCTTTCCTCTGGGGTCTAACTTCTCAGGTCGCGGTCGCGAAGGCAGCACGTCGAGCGTGTTGTCTGTTCATTGCGCGGCCAAGACGCTCGCCGCTTAGTGGCTGCCTGGCAGCAACCTGACAGCAATGAATGATTTCGTTTGCCTCCCTCTCACACAATATTAACATGCTTACCGCACCGTTGCCCGCGAACTTTGTGACCGCGGCCTCAAAGGTCTATCGGAACCTTGGAATACTGGCCCGTTTAAATAGAGCAGTGTGAGTAACTCGGAAATTTTAAGACTGAAAGATTTAAGGAAACATGTTATACTCATACAACGTGTCTCTATCCTCTAGAGTCTAGACAGAGATAAAGAACGTGTTGATTATGGTATTCGTAACCTTCATTTAGCGTTGCCTCTGGGAAACCACGCTGCTCCCAGACAACGTCTCATGGCACTGCTATTATTATATTAGAGCAAGAGCCCGCGGCAGCCAGACCTACGTTATAGTTTATAATATAAAGGTTGAAAGTTTTTTTATGTATGGTAATACTAGCACAGGTAAGAATGATCCTCAACTATGAAATTTGGATATTGAGCGCTTTGGAAAATATCACGTTTCAAACCTCACAAATTTGCAACTCAAATTCTTCATAATATAAAACTCCATTTTTATATACAGCTTGGAAAGATCGAATGCCACATGGATGGCAACTACCTTAAATATTGAAAATAGCACATTCTGTGTAAAGGAGACTTTCCTTTATTTTTAAAAACAATAAATTGTGCATTTATGGATTTTTGAATAATCGCTTGTCTTAGTCGGGACTCGAATCGATCAAATGCGATAAAAATAACATGCTGTATTTTATGACGCTGATCAAAAGGGTTAGCTACTGAAGGTTAGTGATAAGGTTCAGTTGTCTCTAAATAACAAATTCTGAAAAAAAAAATGCCAATTGTCAACAATCCACAAGCATACCTACGTGAAGCCGATATGATGGTCATGCTGTTAGGTCAGCAGTCGCTATAGCAAAATGCTATACCACTAAAACCTAATTAGGTACCTATATGGACATAATAATAGAGAACAATACATAGGTAAACAATATACTAGATTGTTTTCAGGTCTTACAGTGAGTACGAAATCTTTTTCAATAATATCTTTCACCAGTTTTCTCACGTTTATGAGTGTGTTGGCACCAGTGTTGTGAAGATTACAAACAAACGGAGATTCTTGTTTTTCTTGTAAGAATACAGAAGGTAAGTGACTTGTAAGTATACAGGTAAGTATGCAAGAAAATTAAGTGAGAGGTAATTCTGGAGACCAGAGTCAATCCTAAGGGGCTGTTTCACCATCCATTGATTAGTGTTAACTGACGGTTAAATGTGACGCCGTCTCCGTCTATTCGAACAAAACAATGAATCAATGAATGGTGAAACTGCCCCTAAGTAATTATTATGTGGTAACGTTTAGCACATCTCACACGGCGAGAAAAAACAATAACTGGACCAACTTTTTATTTTATTTTATTCGACTGGATGGCAAACGAGCAAGTGGGTCTCATGATGGTAAGAGATCACCACCGCCCATAAACATCTGCAATGCCAGGGGTATTGCAGATGCATTGCCAACCTAGAGGCAAATACAATACAAATAACTTTATTTCGCTTGAAATATGGTACAAGAGGTGTTAATTAAAAGACAATATTGGTTCACATATTTCACCATCATCTGGCATGCAAAATGTCATAAATTACAATTCTTATTTTTATATTATAATCAAAATAAGATGGAATACCTCAGGTGCCAGTAATTTCACCGGCTGTCTTACTCTCCACGCTGAAACACAACAGTGCAAGCACTTATATATAATAGTTTAAATAAACTCGACATTGTCATTTCAAAGTCCAGTGTCTTAAAGCGACTGAATCGATTTTAATGAAACGTAGCTGATAATTAGCTTCTGATTAAAAATACCGGTTCAAAATAGGTCGATGCGTTTGGAAGTTATGATGCCACAGACACTTACACATGTAATACCGCACTAATTGCGTCGGGGATTAACCTTTTCGCCGCCACGTCAAGTACAAAAGTCATCAGCCATACAAAGGCCATACGCCAGGCTTCTATATTGCAATGTCTGAAATTGAACCTTAACTCAATAGACCGAAGGTTGCTTTTGCATTGAAGTAATGGACGTATATATAGGTCGTTGGATCGATGGTCGTTGGCGTGGAACCTGCGGTGCGTATATATTGAGTCGTTGGCGTCGAAAAGGTTAAAATCAAGAGTCCTATCTAGCCTATAGTTGATTTGGTTAGGGTTGGTCCTTATCACATCTCCAGTATTGCCCGCATATCATTTGAAGTACCTACTAATAGTCGCTATACTGATGTCAAACATTTGCAGCTCGCAAAGCAATAAAAAAAGTAATTATTAATTTAGATAATTAAACCACCACGTGCCAGCGCACACTTTATTTTAGAAGTCCACAATCGTGTCTATCCAATGACCTATGGTCTACCTACCACGGGCTGCGAGTGTTCCACATAAGTATAAGGAGGAGAGATTAGTATACTCGTATATAGAGTTATTATTATTCAAGCATTCCGACCGCCTTATTTGAAGGCTGTAGAATTTGATGACATTCTTATTAATTTTTTAGACGTCTAGTTAAACTGTATTAACTGAAAACTGTAACAATATCTTCTCCATGTCAACAAAAACGGCCAACTCACTATGCTGAGCCGAGACCGCTGCGCGATTTCGTAAAAACTTGTTTTTTTATTTATTTCTTAAATGCCTGTGTGTGATGTATATGTTTTTGCGAAAAGGGAATAACTATTTATATTTATTTATTTATGTATCCACGAAAATCATTCTGAACAAACGCTCGAATAATGACCCCACCCACGGGCATCCGATCTCTCTGTCTCTTTCTAAACGCGTTTGTTAAACAGAAGCAGAAGCACCACAAGAACAAGTTCGTGCTGGTCGTGGAGCGCACCCTCATGAACAACTCGCGCGAACACCTCGAGGTGGACATCCACTGCGCGCACCGCCGCCTGCTGCCCAACAACAGCTTCGTGCGAGACCTCGTCACCATCCTTAACGAGAAGAACATACGGGTGAGGCCCTCGCACCTACAGGAGGCGCGCCACTGCGGCCCCGCCGCCTGCTGCCCAACAAAAAGATTGTATTTTTCATCATCATGGTGACCAACACTACTGTTCACCACGCCACCAGATGTTAGACTATATTCCTCCCTCCTTTGAAAAGTCTTGCGTCTAACATCTGGTAGCATGGTGTACGGATGTGTTGCTCTAAGGATAAACTCTGGTTGAGTTCAAAACGCGTCAGTGTAGAAAGGTGGTGGTGATAGTTGGGTTTGTGTGATTTGTGTGTATTCCTGCTGTGTGGAGGTAGAGAAGCTGCATGAACACACATTTATTGCATAGACATTATGATAAGGTCGCGGGTGAGCAACGTAATTGTTTTTAGTTCATTGTCATGGACATCCGTAAACTAACGCTGATTTAATAAATGGTTTATGAACGCATATCTCCAGGTGATAAACAACGGGCGCGTGTTCGAGCGCAACCGCGTGACGCAGCTGGGGCCGCGCGAGCGCAAGGTGCTGCACAAGCTGGGGGTGGTGCCCGCGGCCCCCCCGACCTCCGCGACCCCCGCCCCCGGCGACCCCACCGCGCCCCCGCCCCCCACTGAGGTCAGTCTTTCCTCATCTCCACAAGCTTGGAATTGCCTCCTCTGAGCGTGTGCGGTGTGGCCGCTCCTTTCATTGACATAATATGAAATTGTTTAACGGATTTGGCATAACATTGAAGTGGCAGAATAATAAAAAGCTTCATAATAAATAGTGGTTCTCTGTTGGATCGCACAATGCCAGAGCGTCCGAGTGCTGGGCTGTTCCAGCAGTTGCCGTCTTTAGCATGCATCTGATACTTGGCTACTTGGCTAAAACTTTATGTAGGGACATCTAATATGTAGGTGACAATGGAACAACTACTTACGGCATTGGGGCAAACTTTTTCCAGAAAGCGGCGGAGCGCGCCGGCGAGCAAGATAGCAAGAAAACCCGCGCGCGGCCGCAGGGCTCCACCGCGCCGAACGACGCCACCGCGCAGCCCAAGCGCATCATCATAGAGGACTTCGTGGAGATCAAGCCCGCCGCCTACGCAGCCCCCAAAGTAAGCGCGCGCCGCAAGCGACACAGCGTCACCTACCTCCCTCTGCTGCGGTACAAGGCCCTCCGGCAGAAGACCAAAAAGCCCACGACCACCACGACGACGGAGAAGCCACTGTCGTGCCCCCCGCGCCGCCCCACCAGGCGCCCCCGCCGCACCAAAACCCCCCGCCTGCCCTTCCGACCCTACCAGATGTACAACCCCACCGCCCCCCCTTGCATCATGTATTATAACCCGCTTATCGGACGATCCATACCGCTCTGCGGACAGGATCCCAAGTACGTGCACGATATCAACTGTGGGTATGGTTAGCGCGGAATACCAGCTCGTGAGGTAGCGGGGGGCACGACACTCGTCCTCAAGACGTACCCCAAATACCGAAGTATGTACCGTGACGTATTAATATACATTTTGAAACAGACAGACCTTATAATAGACAGTGTACCGGTAGTTTAAGGTACTCCTGGACAAGAAGCTACACATGTAATTAGTACAGATGTAGTAGTAGTGACTTTTCCCGATGGAATACGTTCCATCGGGAAAAGTCGGATCTCAATCGGAATACGACGGCACCCGAAATGTCAATCAATTATTGTATTACCTACCGAATGAGCCACATTTTCATATCCGTGTCCGTATACGGCCGTAAGCCGTAATTGACGTTAAAAGTTAAGCAACTTGCTTGCGGCTTTGGCGGAATATTTCATTTCGAGTGTGAGGTTAAAAAATTGGTTACGCTTAGATACACCAGCGAGTAGTTCTTGGTGAAATAAATATTCATAGTTTACGAAAAAAAATAAAAAAAGGCAATATTGATAACAGCGCCATCTAACGGAACATTGATCCTGAGCTAACCAGGAGCATCGCTCTATGGAACTTTATTATTTAGTTTCAAATGTCAAAACGGCTGTTTGCACTGTACGATGGGTACTAATATGGCAAGCTAATAGAAAGAGCACAACAAAAATGAACTTTTCCGATAAATACGATGGAAAATTATGCACGCCATGTAAGCTTTTAATATTCTAGTCAATGCGTCGACCCACAGACATTTACAGACCTATAGTAACTCAAAAGTACAAATTGTGAAATAAAATGTTCATACATTTAAATTATAGTTTTTCTTGTGTCCGTATACTGTTACTATACCTAACAGGTTTTTCGATCCCATCTTTATCTTAAAGACAGTGAACCAGAAAGCGCTTATCAAAGGCCGCCGTATTGTCGCAGGCACTCGAGAGTCAAAATCGCTATTGCTATTACCTACTCATTTTTTCCGTCAAACGGTGTAGTGAGGACAGAAAGAGACAATGAAGGTAAATGCGATCGCGACACGCGCCCTAGACAATACGACGTTGGAAATGAAAACATTTTCACAAAAGTTCATTTTCGTGAACTACATCTGCGGGTGGCAGTGTAAGTACAGTCGAGTTTATTTATTTATAACAGTTTACATTTTAGGCTTACAGACCTAACAGTACCTACAACACCAAAGCGCCTAGAATGCTAAAAATAATAAATCTTACTCAGGGTAAAATTCATGTGTTATGATAAAAAAAAACGAATAACAATAGTAACCTGAAATTAAACATACCTACTACTAATTACACATATTTATTATAAACTTGTGAGCAAAAATTTAATCAAAAATATCTGAATACGACTCTATTGTTAACGGCGTAAAAGCGCGGACTGTACAGTCGCAGAATAAAAAGTAAACTACCTTAAGGTCTATTTTTGCTTGCTCAGTATAACTGCTTTATCGACCGAGTATGACGTATTCCGTCATAATATCATTCAAAAAGGTAACATGTGCTTGCAACGTGTAACTAATTCATTTGAATACCTACTGGTCACCCTTTTCATTCCGCCACTGTACTCGTAGTAAAGTGACTTATCGTTTTCGCGGCCCAAATCTGATGCCGTATTGTCTTAAGATTGGTTTTTGGAGTCTTACAGCCTTATTCATAAAAAAACCTTAATTGAGGTTTGATCGGTCTGTTACTTAGCAGACTGATTAAGCTTGTTAGACGGTTGTCAAGAAGTATGATTCATAAACGCTTGCTAGCAGTCTGCTAGTTGTTGAGCTGCTGATAGACGGATTAGACGCGTTATGTTGGCCACCTTGACAAATCAAAGACAAAAAATGGCCTAATCGATAATTTAAAAAAAAAATTGACAGCAGTGACAGCAAATTACCAGGGAAAAAAAAGCGAGATGTTTGTTTTCCCGCCATTTCCGATCCGCATGTTTATGTTGTGCAAAAAGCCATAATTATGTTAATCATCCTTATTTTTTTTCATATTTATTGTTAATTATTGTTGCTAATTTAGAGGATTTTTAATACAAATTCCTGAAATAAATTTTCCTGTTTTTTTTTTTAAATCTGCGTAGCCCTGCCTTCACTATAAATATCTTCGGTACGGTTACCTAATGATTCGCCGACTATTTTTAGGCAGATTATTGATTGGCAGACAACGTTTCGCCGAGTAACGGTACGCCGATGAATTTATACGCAGATGTATTGTTTCGCAGACTAACGTTTCGTAACTCAACCTTTAGCAGACTATTTACTCGGCATATGAGTCAGTAAGCCGAACAACTATTTACAGAAATTCGTTTAGCCTATTAATCACTACACATTTTGCACATTTGGTCGAACAACCTTTCGCTTTTGTAACGGTTGAACTATTATTCAGTGCGCATATCAACTTTCGCATCTTTTCGTTTCGCATGGGGACTGGCATTCAACACCGTGAATATGTGTGGATTACACTATGGCTTTATTAGCATTTTTACACGCCGTGCTGACCGCGCATTTTTTATGATTTTTTATGTACCCTCACAAGTTTCAAACGTATAACGCAAGTAATAAACGTATTTTTGACCATCATTTGTATTTATTTTACATTGGAGTTTAAACAAACCAAGTCGCGATGCTAGCAGTTCGATTCTGGCACTTCGCCGGCCGCTACCGCGGCACGCTCGCTTCGCTCGCTCGGCTCGTGCGTTGTTGGTCGCAATTCTACCTAACACTCCTCCTCGCTGACGCTCGTCGTCGCACCTAACTTCATTTTGATAAATGCTAGTATATTTATATAGTCAACTCAGTAAAATCCTACCTATCGTTTGGCCGATTTTATCTACGCAGATTACGAAACAAAAATCGACTGAACATTAAATCTACTTAACAATATGAATGCCATGTGATAACTCTGCTTATCGTGTCTCGACGAACAGTTGTTCGGTTAACTGAACAATTACGAAACAAACAATCTACTAAACGTAAATCTGCTTATCGCTATTCTTCCTACCGACTACTCGGCGAAACGAATAATAGGCGTAACGAAATTATACCAAACGTTGCTCGGCCAAAAGAAAAATCTGCCAACAGTTGTCTGCGAAACGAAAATCTGCGTAATGAAACTCGGCAAAACGACAGGTCACCCTATAAATATCTTCGGTACCTATGTTTTTTGCTCTAGTCAAAGTCAGCTGTTCAAACTTTGGCGGCCATTTGTGACTTAGCAGAGAGATAAAGAGGGTCTACGTCCTCTAACTTTAGCAGAGCCTTGATCGACTGATTAGCGCTAACAGACGTTTATGAATCATGTTGTTTAGCATCGGGCCTTCAAGGAGCCTTCAAGGAGGCTCTAACTTTTTATGAATAAGGCTGTTATTATTTTATTTTATTTTTGAGCGGTTAGTTCCAATGGAATGTTGGAGAGTTTCTCGTTGAGGGCTAAAAACATAGATGTCGCTAGTGTCGCTGCTTAAATAAATAAGAAACAAACAGGTGGTAGGACCTTGTGCAAGGTCCGCCCGGATTGCTACCACCATCTAACTCGCTAATCCTGCCGTGAAGCAGCAGTGCTTGCACTGTTGTGTTTCGGCGTGGAGAGTAAGACAGCCGGTGAAATAACTGGCACTTGAGGTATCCCATCTTAGACCTCTAGGTTGGCAACGCATCTGCAATACCCCTGGTGTTGCAGATGTTTATGGGCGGTGGTGATCTCTTACCATCAGGAGACCCACTTGCTCGTTTGCCATCCAGTCAAATAAAAAAAAAAAAAAAAAACAATCTGAGATATGGGTGCATAGGAGAAATTCGTGTCTGTACCTGTCCAGTGGTAGTATAGGATAGGGGTATGGCACGCAGCACGGAATGCTGAGGACCTGGATTTGATTCCCAGCGCTGATTAATTTTTCTGGTTTTTCTGTGCATCTATATTTCAGTTTGTATTTCCGATGCCGTATTGTCTAACGCGCTGGCGTTCGTGATCGCATTCACCGTCTCTTTCTATCCTCGTCTTATACCGTGTGACAGAAAGAAGTGGTGAAAACGATTGTGATTCATAGTGTATTAGACAATAAGGTCTCTGACCACGAAGGGTTGCTTGCTATGGTACTTTGATCAGTCTCTGAGTTGTCGATGAACTCGCTCGCTTACACCGTTAGCAGCTGGGTGAACAGGGTGTGGCAGTCCATCTTAGTGGCATCACAACGATTGATAAGGACTAATGCAGGTTTGAGAAAGCCATTTTTCGATTCAGGGATTATTAGACTGCATTTCCACTAGCGATGCACGATGTGCGGGAATGTGTGTGCCATAGGTACGCCATGAACCACATAGATTTATTCTTCTTCACTTATCTACCTATCCTCGGCCCGCTGAGCTGTTTCTACGTTAAGCATGTAGGTACCTACATGAAGAATGAGGGAGGGGGGGCTCCAATAGACAGGTGTCATGCCTGGAGACCGAAGTCCGAAGGACGAGCGACGGTAGCGTCCGAGTTGTGAAACTTCGACAGCGCGACGTAGAACACGGTTGTAGTTTCTATATGTGTTCACTAGATGGCGTTAGGAGTCACTACCAACTAAAATAAAACCTCTGTAACACCAATAAGCGAAATTAGAATAAATAATGTTTGCGTGTCCAGCGTTCGAAGAAGCGCAAGCACAAGCACTCGGCGGCGCTTCGCTCGCGCCTCACTCCGCCGTCGGAGCCCGAGCGCTCTGAGGAGTCCCCGCTGCTGCTCGCCAAACGGCCCGACGCGCCGGACACGTCGGACGCGTCGGACGCGCCCGGCCTCGTGCGCCGCGCCAGCGACGAGAGCGACGACGACTATTGGAACGCCGGGACTGGTGAGTTATACCATACAGACGATGTTGTCGTCTAGCCTTCCGAGTTCAATTATTTCCTGTTCTATTCTGGGTAGAAACTGTATCAATAGGTCTGTGGCCGCCTAACACAGCTGGTCTTAGTAATTTAACTACAAAGGCTTGTTTACACTGTGTCGCACCTAAACTTGCTAATTAACAAATTGTAAGCAGTCCTTTACAGCAAGTAAACGATTGCAGGTCCCTCAAAGGCGCGCAACTCGTCCCACGCGCATCCAACGCGCACTCACGAGGACTCCGACCCGCACGACGCGCCCGACGCGCACGATACGCACGACGCGCACGACGAGCGCGAGGGACACGACGGCCACGATGGACACGATGGACACGAGCCGCACGCCGCGCCCGACGCGGCCTCGCCCGAGCACGCCGCGCCCCAAACTCATGAACCCCACACCTCGGATCCCAAGCACGACGCAAGGTCTGCTTAATTATTTTTACATATTATTATAATTATTTACAGAGATTAATCATAAGTACATAACAATAGATGTAATAACATTTGGTTTGTCTCGATTCCACTATTATTATTTTGATTAAGTTTACCTATTTGGGGTACGTATCTAATCGCATAATTTTTGTTTGTAATAATATAAGTTTATCATAATTATTATTACATATATTTTTTCCTGCGTAAACCGGAACTTTTTCAGAAATTCTTAAATGATAGAACCACAGCATTCTCAAAAGTCATAATGTAATGTTTGTCATAATTATTTTTTCATTGAATCTATAAAACAAACTTGCCCTAACCTAAAGAGGATGAACCAGACCACATAAGTCGTCCGAATAAAATGTTTTTGTTTAGGTTCCGTGTAGTGTCAGCGGACGCGCGCTCGGGCGAGTTCCGCGACGTGCCGCCGCAGCGCAGCCGCGTGCTGGCGGCGCGCGCGCAGCTCGCCCACGCCGCCAGCGGGAGGGGGCGGGGGACCACAGGAGGGGGGGAAGACACCGAGGTAACGAGTCTCTTTCGTTTGCCCTAAAGGTGCGGCCACATGCAGTCACTCGTTTGTAGCGATAAATCCAGTCACGTGACCACATTTTGAACGTGATTTTGAATTTCCCGCGACTAAAAAAAGTAGCGTTAAGTCGCCGCGTCGAGCAGCAGCGACAAGATGGCTGCTTGCAGGAAATATCTTGTCTTGCAAGCTAATTTCTTATCTCATTTAGTAGCAGTCGTGGCAGTGGAACAAAAGAAGAAATTGGAGTGAATGAAAAAAAATAACGGTTTTTTTGCCGAAACTGAGTTTTTTTTCCAGCGATAGCTCAACATTTTCAGCTTTATCGCTATATGTCACGTGATCAGATTTGACACTGGAAACGAGTGACGAGCGACTTGCATGCAGCCGCACCTTCATTTCATATGCTATAATATTTTTATCACACTACTGTTAGAAACGGAACGTAACATAGTTTCATTTTTTACCGCGCTGTCAGTGGCGCCGCTAACTGTCTCTACTCTTCTCTCGCTTCGCGCGTAATTAAACGCCTGTAAAGATAACTTAAAACAAGTACAGTCTGATCCTAGATTTTTTATTTCATGCAATCCAACGCGTTCCTTCAACTCAAAAGTACCACGGGAATTCACGGGATATTTTTTTTACTAGAGAGTTCTGACCATTTCAGTAATGGGCAATACTACTGAGTCAAAATATCAAATTAGTCTAGGGTATAGTAATAATAAATATCCAGAGCCTTTTTTGACGTGTGTATTTATTATTACAAATGCGAAAGTTTGTGTGTATATATGTTCGTTACTCCTTCACGCTAAAATGACTGGACGGATTTGGATAAAATTTAGTATGTAGATAGTTTGACGTCTAGAGTAAACAAAGGCTACTATTATTTCGATGTTTTAATTTATCTGTTACGGCAGAAAGTGCCTTTTAGCTTTTGGCACAGGTATTCTTATCCATTGTAGCACATTGTACTGTTTGTATAAGCTTAATAAAAAATATATTAATTCCCACGGAACCAGGAAAAAATGTTTGGATATTTTCCACAATTGTTTTTAGTGCAACGTCAATGAAGACCGTGATATAAATTTTGGAAAATCCCGCGGGATTCGAGTGAAATCCCGGAGTTTCAATCCAAATGCTGGTCAATGGTCATTTACTCGGTGTCCGTAAACTGTAGGCTAATAAAATACTAAAACAAATCAAAATTCGGTTTATGTTTTGGTTATGTTTGCAAATATTGGTTGCGGTCAGGTATAAATAGGCAGTGCCACGAAAGTTGAAGTGAATGATTACACACACAGCTATAGGGTAGTGTTACCAGAGTTGAGGTCACGCACACAAGAACATCTCGTGTAATGACAGCGGGATTTTGACATTTACTCGTTCATTTCATTCATTCTCGTTTTGTGCAATCAGTTCTTTTTGTAGCTGTGTGTGTAATCATTCAGTTCAACTCTGGTGGCACTACCTGTACTAGGTGTAAACTTACGTTGCAGACGACGGGCAGCGCGCACGACGCGGGCGCGCCGGTGCAGCTGGTCATGCGCAGCAACCTGACCTTCAACCTGGGCGACGAGCTGTTCACGTGGCGCCGCGACAAGTGAGACTACACCCCCTCCCCCCCCACAGACACTCATAGCACGCCCCCTTACACAGCAAAGTCATAATGTAATTTTTGTTAGTCGTAATTTCTTTCCCGCCGAAACCGTATTTGTTTCTGAAAATTTAAAATAGTTATCGTATAGAAAACTCTAGGGTTAGGTTAGGATTGTTTAATCCCTTTAATCCTGAACAAATGAATAGACTCAGAGAAAAAAAGTTATGACAAACATAACATTATGACTTTTAACAAGGTGCCAACACTATTTGAGACCCGACGCCGCGACACGCTTGCACACGCCCTCCAACGCGTGTCAGTACTAATCAGTCCCAGAAAAATGCGTTGGACGACGTGGCATGGCGTGGCGTCGCGTTTTATTAATGTGTTCCCGCCTTTTAAATGTTTTCGCCGGAAGACCAGCGCCGACTCCATCCGAGGAGTCTGTATTTATGCTGAGGCGGGACCATTGGGCACATAAAATAGTTTCGCATTGTAACTTACCCTTTCTTTATTTGATTTTTTTTTTCATTTCATTTCAACAATCATGCGAGCCAATATGGACCCGACTAGATTTGGAAATACTACTCTTGGCACTAAGCCTCATACTACGAAATGAAAAATTCGAACTTCGTATCTTGCCGTCCCGCTGGCGCTTATGTTATTCAATACAAGAGTGAGAGGGACGGTACTATACGAACTTCGAATTTGGTAGTAGCCCCCCTGTACCGAGCGGGTGTTCTGTCGCAGCCCGGACGAGCTGGTGATCCCGGCGCCCGAGGCGCGCCCGCCGGACTCCAGCGCGTCTGACAGCAGCGCTGCCGACTGACGCCGCCCCCGCCCCGCGCGCCCCGGCCACGCGTTTGCCAGCAACCACCACGCACGCCATGTCTCGTTGATTGCTCCGACCCTGTGCCACCACTCTCTATTTTAATATTTTAGGTTTCTAGACCTCTAAATCTGACTCAGAGTGGTGCGTATTTATATATTGTCAATTTTGTGCATCACACTTGGTAGAAACTTGTTTCAATCAGCATTACGGTATTTGACCATTTTTTATATGTTTTATAAATTAAAACTTTACAATGCCTGTTATCGAATAGATAAACAATTTTTAAGCTACCTTTACAAATAACAAAGTTATAAAGGTTTGAAAGTCAAGATTAGACAGAGAAAGACATACTTGCATGTGACGTCACACGCAAGTAACGCCATACTTGCTGCATAGAGAAAAGCATTTGAGAAAGAGACAAGTATAAAGATTAAGATTGTTTTTTTTTGAATCTTTTTACATTTTTTATTTCAATTCAAAAAAAATTGTTACTTTTATGGTCATCCCGTAAAACCCATATCGAAAATACAAACTGAAATATAGATGCATAGAAAAACCAGAAATATAAGACCAGCGCTGGTCTAATGCTAGGTCTAACGCTGGTTAATTTGATTGCTTAATAACGACATCTCTTGTCCGGGTGAGCGGTTAGTTCCAATGGGATGCTGAAAGTTTCTCGATGAGGGCTACAGCATAGATGTCGCTAGTGTCGCTGCTTAAGTGACTAAATAAGAAAAACACGTGTCTGTTTCACTGTCCAGTGGTGGTGTAGTGTGTGTGTATAGCACGTGGCACGGAATGCCGAGGACCTGGTCTTATTTTGCTGGTTTTCCTATGCATCTATATTTCAGTTTGTATTTTCGATAAGTAATATAAAGATTTCAAAAAATCACTATAAATCCATTTTTTTTTATTTTTTGACTGGATGGCAAACGAGCAAGTGGGTCTCCTGATTTTCAACCGATTTAAGTTTTCTTTTCGCTTTTAGATCCAATCTTGTTGGTGAATTAATTTTTCACCCACTAGCAGAGGTCGGTACTTGAAATGCATGTTGTAGGTATTGACGCAAGTACAGTCAAGTAAAAGCTTAAATTTAACAAAATGTACAATGTTTTATGAGCAATATTTGTGAAGTAGCGACCGCCCCGAGATGAAGCCTTTTGCGTAGCTCCGCTGTAAACTGACGACTGCTCGCCGCAGATCTCACGAAATCACTGCAATACTCGTGACAACCACAGAACAGAAGAAACTAGGTGACAACTATGTTCACAACACATGATGCCTTTACCCGACTGCCCGAAGATGGGTTATGTTTAGACCCCGGATTTTTTTGGCAATGACGTCACAATAGGGTAGTTACGTCACAGTAGGGACGGTGTTAATTAATACGGCTGCGTAAATAATGATGATGATGATGTGTGCGTGAGAATGGTTCCAAAGACCATTTCACCGTCCAAAAACATCTGCAATGCAAAAAACACCAACAAAAAGCGAGCGGACACAAAACCAAAACGGGGTTAGCTTAAACCTAACGAAATTTTTGTTTTGTTGTAATTACCTACTTGTAATTTTTTTTTATGTAGGTATTAAATTTTAATTTGAAGAAAGAAAGAAAGAAAATCATTTGTTCGTGACAACATGGGTAGATGGGTAGAAATGAAAATAAAAACAAAATACAATAAACATCCCATGGTCCCAAATCAACAATCTGCTGATCTTCTTTGGGACCATCTTTAGGGCAGACGGGTTTTTTGATTTATTAATTTAGGGCTGTTTCACCATCCATTGATAAGCGTTAACCGACGGTTAAATGTGATGCCGTCTCCGTCTATTCGAACAAAACAAATAGAGATGGCATCACACCTAACCGCCAGTTAACACTAATCAATGGATGGTGAAACAGCCCCTTAATGTTTTTTAATCCAAAACTTTTGGGCTGTTGTCATAAGAAATTCTAATTAGTCCATCAGTTAAATTATGAAAAAATATTGGCCACGTTTTATGTTGACAGTTAAACAAAAATTAAATTGCAGGTATGTTTATGTCAGTGAAATAGATAGGTAACATTTTTGATTGTGGAAATCGTGGGGTCTTAAGAGTGTTAAGTTGCTAACAAAAGGTAAAGGTAAGGTTATTTGAGTTAATAATCATCATCGTTCAGGTTACAATGGTAGAATTGTCAAAAAGCTATTTTCGATTAATCGTTTCGGGGCAGCACTAGCTTCACTCATAGTGTACTTATTAGGTTAATATATTAACTAAGTTAGTCTTACAGGCAGAGCAGGACAGAGCTATACGTCCGTCTAGGATGGTTTCTCAATCGCACGTAACATATTATAATACATCGTTAACTAACAATATTTATTATTATACATTTTATCTCCATTGATTTTATTCGAAAACAATAAATTTACGTATGTATTTTGGCAACGCCAATTGCATACTTTTTATTGTTGTGTAATGTGTATATTATTTTTTGCAAATGAATATAAGTTCCTATAGGATAAAGTTTACATATTTTATTTTATAAAATTTATAAATTTACAAAAAAAAGTAAGTTAAATATGAATAATAATTAGAGATAATACGAAATAATTATAATATAAAATAAAAGCATAAATAAATTTGTTAACACTGGAATTTGTCTCATTTATTAACCCGAAGTACACGTCCCTAATAGGTAAGCAACGTCATAAATAAGTGACCACTTTTGTACCTTGTCATTTTAACGTCATGTTTGAAAAGCCATACGAAATTATGTACCGACTTCTCAAAAGTGGTCGTTTATTTATGACGTTGACTGTACAAGCAAACAGATCACTGAATAGAAAATTCGTCATAGCAACCCCCCAATGTATGGTTTTAAAAGACCTATCCAACAGTACCCCACGCAATAGGGTTAGTCGAAAAAAAAACAGCCCAACAATACGTCTTGGGAGGTATGTAGTAACCACAAAATTTTTTTTTGACTGGTGGCTTTCTAGTATAATGGTTTCTGAGCTTAGCCGCGGACAGACAGACATGGCGAAACTATAAGGGTTGTTAAATTAGTAGACTACGGAACCCTAAAAAGGTCGTATCTCAACATCGATAATTTGTCTGAGTGTACTATAAGAACATAATTATTTTGTTGACATATTGATTTGAGATAAGAGATTTTTTTCAGAGTAGTGTGATGAAATGCAGGTTTGCGAGTATGTTACATGTGTTTCTTACCCCTTCGCGCTGAAACGGCTGGACGGATTTGGATGAAATTTGGCGTAGACAGAGCACTAGAACGTTTGGAATAACACACAGGCTACTTTTATACCGTTATTCCACGGGATCCGTGTAAAATCCAAAATCTTAACCACTAAGTATAGAAACATTAAATTTTACACGATTGATCTTCCCATGGGAGGTATGTAAAATTGCAAAACCATGTAAAACTTTGGAATTTTATTTCAACTGCCACAATTATGTTCATGCAGGTAGGTAAAGGTAAAAATGAAATAAATACAAATTTCAAGATTCGTTTTATTCCGTTAATTCGGATTTGACGCATATAAATTTGTACAAAACTTACAAAATATTCAAGTCGGGCAACTGACCACACTCAAATATATCAGTCGACATATTCTGGCGTAACAAACATTTCAAGCCTTATTTCTCTCTCGTCAATGACGTCTAAACACGTCCGGCCCCGGCAAAGATCCACTAAGCTCTTACACTATGCCTACGCATATCCCACAGCAGTTACTTCTATGCCAGTGACACGTATACGTGTCACAGATTGGATGTAATACATTCCGGTGCCAGTGGCACGTCTGTGACTTTTTAATTCTTACTCCTATGCCAGTGACTCCCATGTCGTGTCAAAATAATAAGTACCTCCTAAAGGCTGGCATAGCGTAAGGGCTTAGCGGAACGTTGCCGGAGCCGAATACGGTCCACTAAGCTCTTACGATAGGCATAGCGCACATCCCACAGCAGTCACATACGTGTCACTGGCGTAGGAGTAAGAACTAAAAGTCAGAGACGTTGTGTCACTGGGGCCGAGCGTGTTAACGCATTTATTTCCTTAGGATTGTAAAACACACTTTCCCGAATTGACATCTTTCTTAAAATATGCATGTTCCCCAAAACCTCCCAAATGGTATACGTCACTACATTAAAAAATCTCGTATCTCAAGTCAATACATTCAACAATTGACTCTTGAAATAATGTTCATAAAGTTCACTCAGAAAAATTATCAATTTCGAGGTAAGAGCTTTTTAAAAGTAAGTAGTGCCGATACAGACTTTTTAAAAACGTATATATTAACGAACCATTCTATCTCAAAATAGGTCATATAATATAAGGAATCTGCAATAAACATGACATGGAACGCTTTTTTCACACGTATCCTTCAGAAAAGTAACTTTTCCTCCCTGACGAGAGGGAGCAAAGTGCAACTTTTCTGTGAACAGAAAAAAAAAAGAAACAGAACAGAACAAAAAAGAAACACAGAACAGAAAAGTTGCACTAATACTTAGAAAAGCCTTGAAAGGCAAATTTTATTGCAAAGGCCATTTTTTAAGTTGATAATTGTAAAGCTACGCCATTTTCTATGCTGGGTGTTCTTTAATAATATTTAGAATTTGTTTTTTTTTTAAAGTTTCTTAATGCTTGGTGTGAAAAGTTGTATGAGCCACTCGGGAGCAAAATTATTTTCATCTTGGCCTCGCTACGCTCAGGATTCTATTGTAGAATCCTTCGCTACATTCTGGATTCAATGTACGCCCTCGTCGTAAATACACCATTTTGCTCCCTTGTGACACAAATAACTATAGTACCATTTCGTAGCCAGGTTTGGTACTTAGTTAGCTACGAAAAGGGAACTGTGTTTTCCCATCTCGTAGCTAGCTGCCAAGTGAGAACGATCAACATCCTATTTAAGATTTAAAAAAAATTAAGAAATGGTACTAAGTATACCCGTTTCGGAGCAAACTTCCACTCGGGAATATTATTCCCATTTTGTAGCCAGCTACCATATCTGACTTCAAGATAGGACTAAAGGGGATAATATTGATCCTTGTAATAATACAAAACATGTGGTTCTAATTTCAAAGTACACTTTCTATGGAAAGGAACCATTAGAAAACGTACATATTTGAAGGTCGGAAAAGTTTGTTTTACAATACTAAACCATATTATTAACTAAAGCACCGTTCAGAAATTAGCGTCAGCCCTTACGGGGCCAGCTTACACTGTATAAACATTATACAAAAACAAAAACTACATAACAATTTGAAAAACTAAATAACATTTTTGAGGAACCGCATCCTTTAGGAACATTAATTTTAAGTATTTATAAAAACATAGGCCTTTATTTTATTTATAAACTTCTTACATTAAGATCATGGCACTTTGTACGATATATCTTTTAAATTTAACAAATATAGATTGGACAAAATGTATGGGCCCTGTAGGGAAGGGAAACTGCCTTCATAAATCCTTTAGTTAGCTCATTTTACACAAAGGAAACTTACTTTAATTAAAAAAAAACTACGCAAGACTTCTAAAATGTATTAAAATTGTCTTTCATGTTCATGCGTATTAGAATGGATGATAATAGTAGATTATTGTCGTGGCCTGGAAGTAGGCAATTGCTGGCTGAGTACGCGAGCTCGTCCGTTTAACTAATACGAAGCCAGCAATTGCTATTCCAGGCGAGACTAATGTAAAGCTTTTCTCAAAAATGGTGAATAATTCTGAAATAGAATAAACTTTTTCTCAAAATATATTATAACATTTAATTTTATTCCAATATTTTTCTTATGCTTTCCCGCCTTTTTTCATTAAAAATAAACTGCAGGTGTATTTTTCCACCGAAAACACCACAAGCTGTTTCAGACCCAATAGAAAAAGTCCGGAGTTCCAACAAAATATCTGATACCGGCCATTAGACTTGGCTGTATACGACTTGTGCCAAAATTTCCATGGCCTTTTTAACTTTAAAAAAAATTGTGACTGATTGCAGGCGCGCTAATTCATTATTGTCGAGCTAGCGCGCCTGCAATCTTTTTAACTTTTTAATTTTTCGCTGACCATAAACTATGCACTTCACCTTCTGATATGTAAAGAATAATGTCAACTTTTACGGATATTTTGAGAAAAGTAGAATTAGTGTTAGATTTCAACTTATTTTTTATTTCAAACACTAAGGGGCTGTTTCACCATCCATTGATTAGCGTTAACCGACGGTTAAATGTCGTGCCGTCTCCGTCTATTCGAACAAAACAAATAGAGGCAGCATCACACCTAACCGCCAGTTAACACTAATCAATGGATGGTGAAACAGCCCCTAAATGTATTAGAAAATTTTCACCCTGAACAATAATCCTGTCGTGTTGTTATTTTTATTTTTAACTGGTTCGATTCCCGGATGAGACAAGCGAATTTTAGAAACCCCTTGAATGCAGTTTTGTTCCTTTTTAAAAATAAAATAATGTTTCCTTTTAGTAAAATGAGCTAACTAAAGGATTTAAGGCAGTTTCGTCTCAGAGCCCCTCATTTGTCCCCAGCCTGTATATCTTACACAGTAATACTTTTTGGTTAACGTTTTAACTACGCAACTATCTTACAATATTGATATAAAAATAAACAGAAAATTAAAGAATTTTTAAAAATTCATATTGAGGTAGCTAATAGCACATTGGCAAGTTCAAGCTCAAGTTGTTTTGCCACTGTGTTGTTCTGTTTGTCCAAACATAAACAGATACGGCCCTTAGCTCGGTGAACCACAAACAATAAAACAATGTATACAAAGGATTTAGGTACGTAATACATACCTACGTATTTGTAATATAACACTTAATTTTTTTGATATACACTTTAATCATATTTTTTCTAACATTGTTTTATATTATCAGCACAGCCGTACTGTTCAACAAAGTTTAAGATTTTTTTTAAAACTCCCATCATTCGCCACTATTGGTGTATGCAAGAGATCAAAGTTTCTGATGGGTTGGTAGCACACTCAAGGCCTAAAGCCAGGAGGTGCGGGTTTGAATTCCATCCGCGGTGCGACCGAAAACCTTTTTTTTTTTTTGAAAATAAAAATAGTTTTTTTTTCTACTTTATAATAACAATGTACGAACATTTGCCCCAGAATGGGGCAAATTTGTACACAAACAATTATTAATTAAGGCATCTTTTGGGTTTATTTTAATTTATGTAAGTTAATGGCAATGGGCGGGTCACATCGCTCGAAGACCAGATAACCGTTGGGGAAGAAAGGTGGCGACCACAAACCGGAAGACGCTGGCACGCTTCCCACTAGGTGGACCGAAGCGCGAGTTGCCGGCAACCAATGGATGCTATTTTAAAGGCGGCCTTTGTTGAATAGTGTCTTTCGGCTGATGATGAGTATTTGGGAATGGTCACATCTAGACAATATATATACACAAACTATACTGGCTGTATGAGAGCAATGTTCTAGTAAAAAAACCTAGTTACAATCTATAAGGCCTGCCCATTTCTATCCCAACGATCCTGACTTTTCTTCCCCTGCCCCTTCCAACTTTTTCAGTCTGTCCGCACAAATCCGGTCGGTTCCTGTACGAACCAGCTACGAACACGTCGTTGACGACAGTGGGGTTGTGTGTGAACACGGAGGAAGACGAGGGGGCCAGTGAGTGCGGGGCGGGGGCGGGGCGGGGGCGCGTCGCACGTGGCGGGGCCCACGTCGCGGGTGGGGTACTCGTCGAAACTGTACAGTTCCGCGGGGGGCGGGGACACCTGTGGGGCAAAACGGTACACCGTTATATTGAAGCTCGCTAGTTAACACTTAGCTGTTGCCTGCGACTTCGTTTGTAGCGCGCTTGCGGGAACTATACAATGTGATAAAAACCATCCTATGCTCTCCGCAGGGTCGCAAATTATTCCCATTCTAAATTTAATTACGATCGGGTGAGTACTTTAAACGTGAAAGCGTAACAGACAGACATACTCACATTCGAATTTATAATATTAGTTAGGACATCGATGGTTGCGTTGATCATCTTCAGCCAGAAGAGGTCATAACCTCCTAACGCCCAAGTCAAAATTTTGTTTTATGAACATGAAGTTTTATGTCACTTGTGAAAGAGTTCAATGTCAAATTATCGATAAGTAATTAATAAAGGACTTTGGGCGTTAGGAAGATATGGCTCTTTCAAAAAAACCAAACAAAGATCACCTCGTACTTTACTCTTCATAGCAAATTACAGCAGCGTAAGCACTGCTACTTGGTGTGGCGACAGAATCAGAGGGTAAGAGGTAGCGATTCAGATTGACTTTGAACAATTTTTTATATCGCGTGTGTTGAGTGTCTGCCTGTCTGTCTGATGCACGTTGCCTACTGCCTATGATGTGTCTGCCCGGTTGCATGTTTACTTGTTATTCTATTTTCACTTATTTACTATATTGCTCTAGGCGAAAATGCTCTTAGGAGACCTTTACTAACTTTTTGAGTGATGACAATCGACATTCACATTTTTGAAAAAATATACAGTCAGCGAGAAAATCGACAGATTTGACTTTTTTTTAATGCCAATCGGTCCCATTCTATCAAGGATTAAAACACTCTTGAGACCAACTAAGGTTAGAGTACTAGAACACCCACAAATCAAAGAAAACTTTTTCCATACAGTTCGTAGGGTACTAATTTGCAAAGTGAAACTTTCGCATGTTGTTTTTTTACGAATATGAGTCCTTTATGCTTAAAGAAAATTAAACAGTATGTAGACAACTAAAAACTGAACATTTTAACTAACGTTAGTGTCTTATTGCTGCCCCATCTCAACTTTCCACCCTGTATAAACTACCTAATGGAAGAGAGTGTGTCTGTCTGTCTGTATACCTGCAGACGGCGGCGGCGCGCCTCTCCGAGCAGCACCCGCAGCGCGGCGGCGTGCCCCGCGACCGCGCTGGCCAGCGCCGCGGCCGAGAGCGCGCCGCCCCCTCCCGGCCCCGCCCCGGCCCCGCCCCGCCCCCGCCCCCGCCCCCGCCCCAGGTCGAGCTGCGTGGAGTGCGCGGCGAGCGCGGCCCCGCGCGCGAACGAGCCGCTCGACACGGACGGCAAGCTGTCGCTACGATACATCGCGCCCTGCAACAAACATAACATGTCGACCGGATGGCCAAGCGGTCAGATAACCTGACTACGAAGCTTGAGGTCCGGGTTCGATCCCGGCCGGGGCAGATATTTGTATGAATAATGCCAATATTTGTTCTCGGATCTTGATGTTTAATATGTATTAAGTATGCAATTACCTATTATAAGTATGTATAGTACAAGCTTTGCTTAGTTTGGGAACTAAGTC
>NC_133498.1:10636319-10650394 GCF_025370935.1 Choristoneura fumiferana | reverse complement strand
CGCAACTATCTTACAATATTGATATAAAAAATAAACAGAAAATTAAAGAATTTTTTTAAATCCATATTGAGGTAGCTAATAGCACATTGGCAAGTTCAAGCTCAAGTTGTTTTGCCACTGTGTTGTTCTGTTTTGTCCAAACATTAAACAGATACGGCCCTTAGCTCGGTGAACACAAACAATAAAACAATGTATACAAAGGATTTAGGTACGTAATACATACCTACGTATTTGTAATATAACACTTAATTTTTTTGATATACACTTTAATCATATTTTTTCTAACATTGTTTTATATTATCAGCACAGCCGTACTGTTCAACAAAGTTTAAGATTTTTTTTAAACTCCCATCATTCGCCACTATTGGTGTATGCAAGAGATCAAAGTTTCTGATGGGTTGGTAGCACACTCAAGGCCTAAAGCCAGGAGGTGCGGGTTTGAATTCCATCCGCGGTGCGACCGAAAACCTTTGTTTTTTTTGAAAATAAAAATAGTTTTTTTTTCTACTTTATAATAACAATGTACGAATATTTGCCCCAGAATGGGGCAAATTTGTACATAAACAATTATTAATTAAGGCATCTTTTGGGTTTATTTTAATTTATGTAAGTTAATGGCAATGGGCGGGTCACATCGCTCGAAGACCAGATAACCGTTGGGGAAGAAAGGTGGCGACCACAAACCGGAAGACGCTGGCACGCTTCCCACTAGGTGGACCGAAGCGCGAGTTGCCGGCAACCAATGGATGCGATTTTAAAGGCGGCCTTGTTGAATAGTGTCTTTCGGCTGATGATGAGTATTTGGGAATGGTCACATCTAGACATATATATACACAAACTATACTGGCTGTATGAGAGCAATGTTCTAGGAAAAAAACCTAGTTACAATCTATAAGGCCTGCCCATTTCTATCCCAACGATCCTGATTTTTCTCCCCCTGCCCCTTCCAACTTTTTCAGTCTGTCCGCACAAATCCGGTCGGTTCCTGTACGAACCAGCTACGAACACGTCGTTGACGACAGTGGGGTTGTGTGTGAACACGGAGGAAGACGAGGGGGCCAGTGAGTGCGGGGGCGGGGGCGGGGGCGGGGGCGCGTCGCACGTGGCGGGGCCCACGTCGCGGGTGGGGTACTCGTCGAAACTGTACAGTTCCGCGGGGGCGGGGGACACCTGTGGGGCAAAACGGTACACCGTTATATTGAAGCTCGCTAGTTAACACTTAGCTGTTGACGCGACTTCGTGTGTAGCGCGCTTGCGGGAACTATACAATGTGATAAAACCATCCTATGCTCTCCGCAGGGTCGCAAATTATTCCCATTCTAAATTTAATTACGATCGGGTGAGTACTTTAAACGTGAAAGCGTAACAGACAGACATACTCACATTCGCATTTATAATATTAGTTAGGACATCGATGGTTGCGCATCTTCAGCCAGAAGAGATCATAACCTCCTAACGTCCAAGTCAAAATTTTGTTTTATGAACATGAAGTTTTATGTCACTTGTGAAAGAGTTCAATGTCAAATTATCGATAAGTAATTAATAAAGGACTTTGGGCGTTAGGAAGATATGGCTCTTTCAAAAAAAACAAACAAAGATCACCTCGTACTTTACTCTTCATAGCAAATTACAGCAGCGTAAGCACTGCTACTTGGTGTGGCGACAGAATCAGAGGGTAAGAGGTAGCGATTCAGATTGACTTTGAACAATTTTTTATATCGCGTGTGTTGAGTGTCTGCCTGTCTGTCTGATGCATGTTGCCTACTGCCTATGATGTGTCTGCCCGGTTGCATGTTTACTTGTTATTCTATTTTCACTTATTTACTATATTGCTCTAGGCGAAAATGCTCTTAGGAGACCTTTACTAACTTTTTGAGTGATGACAATCGACATTCACATTTTTGAAAAAATATACAGTCAGCGAGAAAATCGACAGATTTGACTTTTTTTTATGCCAATCGGTCCCATTCTATCAAGGATTAAAACACTCTTTGAGACCAACTAAGGTTAGAGTACTAGAACACCCACAAATCAAAGAAAACTTTTTCCATACAGTTCGTAGGGTACTAATTTGCAAAGTGAAACTTTCGCATGTTGTTTTTTTACGAATATGAGTCCTTTATGCTTAAAGAAATTAAACAGTATGTAGACAACTAAAAACTGAACATTTTAACTAACGTTAGTGTCTTATTGCTGCCCCATCTCAACTTTCCACCCTGTATAAACTACCTAATGGAAGAGGGTGTGTGTGTCTGTCTGTATACCTGCAGACGGCGGCGGCGCGCCTCTCCGAGCAGCACCCGCAGCGCGGCGGCGTGCCCCGCGACCGCGCTGGCCAGCGCCGCGGCCGAGAGCGCGCCGGGGCCCCTCCCCGGCCCCCCCCGCCCCCGCCCCCGCCCCCAGGTCGAGCTGCGTGGAGTGCGCGGCGAGCGCGGCCCCGCGCGCGAACGAGCCGCTCGACACGGACGGCAAGCTGTCGCTACGATACATCGCGCCCTGCAACAAACATAACATGTCGACCGGATGGCCAAGCGGTCAGATAACCTGACTACGAAGCTTGAGGTCCCGGGTTGGATCCCGGCCGGGGCAGATATTTGTATGAATAATGCCAATATTTGTTCTCGGATCTTGGATGTTTAATATGTATTTAAGTATGCAATTACCTATATAAGTATGTATAGTACAAGCTTGGCTCAGTTTGGGACTAAGTCAATTTGTGTTAAGTATACCATGATATTTATTTATTTCATTATTTACTGGCCTGTTACCCGGGACCTCAAGCTTCGTAGTCAGGTTCTCTAACCACTAGGCCATCTGGTCGTTCATTTACTATTTATTTAGCCTTGCACAGCACAGCTCTAGTGGAAACGGCTTCCCGTGCAGCTCTGGTGAAAACGCAGTCTAAACCGGTTACCGGTTTGGAAACCAGTCTCTTCATACATTAAAAATAGAAAGTTTAAAAATAGAATAATTATGCTTTTATCATGACTGCCCTGTCATCAAATCTTGGATACAATTCTTAGTTTAATATACAGATGTTAACATGTTATGTACTTCACTAAAATTTTCAATGTAAGAGTCAAAATAAGTTTTGGCTTCCTTAACGGACGAAATGTGCCTTTCATATTGTAAGCGTGAACGGAACAGCGAGATACGTGGTTCAATAAACTAACCAGCAAAATGTTGGAAAAGCCCCGACATTATACTTCAAAGTTCAATATCTCAAAAACGAATGAACCGATTTTGATAAAACATGGTCTAAGAACCATATATTATTTATATGTGTGTGTCCCGAATAATCTTTTCATTTTCATTGCTAGAAAACCTGCTTTTAAATAAAAAAACACGCATTCAAATCGGTCCACCCGTTTAAGAGCTACGGTGCACAGACACACATAGCGGTCACACACATAACACCCCTCTAACACGCCCTCTCGCAAAAACGTCGGGGGTTTAAAAAATTGATCTTCATAGGCCAGAGCTGAGACGCAACCCCCGACGAAAAGAGAGGGGTATTATAAGTTAGACCGCTATGTGTCTGTCTGTCTGCCTCTTAAACGGGTGGATCGATTTGAATGCGGTTTTTTTATTTGAAATCAGGTTTCTAGCGATGGTTCTTAGAAATGTTTCATCAAAATATGTTTAGCCGTTTTTCAGATATTGAACTTTGAAATCAAAAAGTTCCAACATTTTTTTGGTTAGGTTATCACCGTCTCTTTATACCACATGGTGTAGGATGCAGGTAGAGAGATGGCGACTGCGACTTAAGACGACGCGGCCTTCGTTCCAGTTTCAGTCGGACGTGTGTCATTGGGCGAGGTGGGTGAGGGAGGATGAGCGCGGAGGCACCTTGTCGAGGGAAGCGGCGCTCCCTCGCCAGTCGGCGGCGCGGGGCTCCAGCTCCGGCTCCGGCTCCGCGAGCAGGCAGTGTGCGCGCGCGCAGTCGACCGCGTCCGCGCCCGCTCCCGCTCCCGCTCCCGCGCCCGCCGCCGCCGCCGCCTCCACTTGTGCCACTTCGAGAGCCTCTATCGCTTCTATCGCTTCTTCTGGGATGTCGCATATTTCTGAGGGGGTGAATCACATTGAAAGGTGTAAATTAGTTTGTTTTTACAAGCTTCTGTTTATCTTTATTGTTGGTATGTGTGATAGCATGTTCGTTACAAATCTTACAATTCCTATTTCACTCGCTTCAGCTGACGGTTGAACTCGAAATTTGATGTGAGCAAATGTTATAATGTAAAAATAGCAGCTTTTAATCAATTTTAAACGAATTACGTATCGCTAATAATAAAACAGTGTTTCTTTTAGGTACTATGGTGTCTAACTAATTGTTTTGGGTACATAATCTCCGATTCTAACGAAATTTTAACTGGCAGGTAGCTGATGGTATAAGGAGTGTCATAAGCTACTTTTTAGAAAAAAATGCTTCGGCCTGTTCGTTCTCGCTTCTCCCTCTCGCAAACCAACATCACAGAACTTCTGATACAAATTTGCTGGCACAGCTAGTCTGCGCATCAATTAAACTAACCTTCAAACCATTCTTCGTGCTGGTTGGTCCACACCTGCGAGTACCGGGGCCAGCCCCCCTCGCCCCAGCAGCCGCCGCGGGGCTCCCAGGCGCGGGTGTTGCCCGTGTCTAACATTGCCCCATGGGGTACATTCGCGTCAGGGCAGGGCATGTCTGGACAAAGATATATAAGCCCTTTATAGTAAAAATGTAAAAAACAAGTAATTGACAAATATTAACACATGCACAAAGGCGAGTTTGGGAGTATTTTATTTTTCCTCTCAAATAATTTAAAATGTACATCAACTAGAATGTGCTGACTTAAAAAAACTGGTAGTACTAATAAAACTGTGACAAAGGTGGTAGATTTATTTTTGACATTCATAAGTGGTTGTTATAGCCTAAATTGAATAAAGATATTTTGACTTTGACTTTGACTTTGAAAGCTGTGATAGTGTTTTTATTTATTTTGTCACAAACTCTAGCCGTATATTAACACTATTACTTACTTTATGTAACCTTACAGTTTATTTGATGTAACCAGCATTATGCTGCGGGGCCGGCCAGCTACCGAGCCAGTTACAAATGGCCGATCAAACGGAGCAATGTAATGCTACTTACATGAAATTAGTTGCCTAATATAAATTCAGTCTTAAATCCAAATAAAAAATACCAGACTAAACAGTAAGAAATAGTAAAAATAGAAGAATATACTTACTTTTCCTTTTAAAAAACAAGTCTGCCTCATAGTCAGTAAGAGCTTGTCCAAGAATGGCATCTTCTTGAACATGGTAAGGTTGTGTGTGGTCACTTGTCATATACGGGGTGGGGTCGCTCCATACAGGGTGCTGGGCGGGGGCACTTGGTACAAACTGTGGGTCGGGGCCAGCCGGTTCACAGTTCCACGCGCGGCATCGCGCTGCCCACTGCTGGACGGACCACTTGGGGGAATAAGGGCCGGTGGGGGGGTCCATTATTGGTGTGGTGTTGTCATCTATCCAAAGATATACATTTTATTTATGAGATGAACTATTTTTATATGATTTTAAAGTTAGTCACAGGATGCATGGGGTAGTTATTAACAATTAGCTGTTACCCGCGACGCCGTACGCGTAGGATTCGGTTATCGCTATTCTGCGGGAACTATGCAATCATCATCATCATCATCATCCCAGCCTATATACGTCCCACTGCTGGGCACAGGCCTCCTCTCAGAACAAGAGGGCTTGGGCCATAGTTCCCACGCGGGCCCAGTGCGGATTGGGAACTTCACACACACCATTGAATTGCTTCGCAGGTTTGTGCAGGTTTCCTCACGATGTTTTCCTTCACCGCATAGCTCGTGGTAAATTTCAAATGTAATTCCGCACATGAATTTCGAAAAACTCAGAGGTACGAGCCGGGGTTTGAACCCACGACCCTCTGCTTGAGAGGCGATAGGTCAAACCACTAGGCCACCACGGCTTCCCTAGGCCACCACGGCTTCCTATGCAATATTCTGGGATAAAAACTAGTCTATTTCCTTCTCCATTATTCAAACTATCTGTATACTGAATTTCATTCAAATCGGATCAACGGTTTAGATGTGATGAATAGTGATCGGCCATCGGAAGCATTTTATGTCACTTTGACATCCTAAGTAATGAATAGTAATGGTAATGACTAATATGGATAAGTCGGTGTTGTTCAAAATAAAACCACACATTCTTAAAAATTTACTGAATTTAATTTGTTATAGTAAATAATCATTATTTTTGTATGTTTAATATTGTCAATCAATTCCTTTTAACATTGAGGATTTATTTATATAGAAAGAATGACCGTTCAACATCAACAGATGTGAGAGGTGCATAGTTGTAAAATGATATTTTATTTTGATGTGATGTATAAAATATTGATAGGAACTTCAATGAGACAAGTACAAGACATGAGTTGATGTCTCATTCGTTAGATGGATAATTATAAGTGGGCTGTGCTTCATAATCATATCATAGATATTAGAAATGTTAAAACCTTGATAGTAACAATAAAAAACATACATTTTTAATATGTAATAATTTCGTCATCAAATTGACATAAAATGCTTCCGATAGTCAATCAATAGTGATGAAGTAACAAACAAACAACTTACAAACTTTCATATTTATAATATTTAATGGGATAATTATTGTGACAAACTCATAATAATAATAAATAAATCCATTTGTTTCATTCATAATATTTATACCAGGCATGGCAGGCATTACTGTGATGTAGTTAATATTGGACGCAGGTCTTATTGTATGGGCAACATAGGTCTTTTCTATAGGAAAAAGTAGATCATGAAAGTGTGAATATAATTTTGAGTAAGTCTTTGTCAGATGATTAAATTTGGATATATAAATTAATTTGTCATGCTTTTGTATACAGAGACTCCATCTCTGAGCAAGGCAGCCTTCTGTCTTCCTATGAGGCTGACATGGTCACACACATTTGGTGTACTTAGGCATTGTTAAAAAGTTTGAAAAAAAATTAACATTCCATTGCCACTGCCCCCTGAAACACTGCAAAGAACAACACCGAAAAGGGGTTTTATCTCCGAAATTGAGAAACTATTTAAGAGACTATAGCCAAAGCTTTCCTGAAGCCAAATTTTTTTTACAAATGTTTCATTTGGTCAAATTAATTTTATTCTGGAAATGTGAACTATTCAGGGTTTATTTCAAAACCATTGTGTACTAGGTATATATAAAAATCATTGGTTAAAAAATGTTTTGGTTAGAGTTTAGACTTTAGTGAACAGTTAGATATAATACAGTATTTAATGGTATGTCTACCTGTCTCTGTGTCCACAAACGCCTCATTCAGATCATCTATTTTTTCTTCGGCAGGTGCAGTTTCCGCATCTTGCTTCTGGGCCTCTTCTAGTCTTACTTTCTCTGCTTCTTCTGCTAGGTTTACATCCTCTGTCTCTTTTTTGCTTGTGTCCTTGTCTCTTTCAGGGGCTGGCTCGATGCTATATGTCTGGTTCAGTTTAGCCCTAGGAATTGATGAAGCAGATATTAAATACAATAAATATCATGGGACAATTGACACCAATTGACCTAGTTCCAAAGTAAGCAAAGATTAATATTTTTTTCCACAATTCAGGGATTCCCTAACGGTGCGCCACAGCGCCCTGGGGGCCAAAGTAAGAACCAAGGCCGGTTGGGGTATAGCAAAAGGGGCCCGATTTTAGAACCTAGAAAATTTTTGAGCAAAATTTTATTATTTATTTATTGGTTAGTGTGTCATCCTGCCTGAAGCCTGAATAACTACCCAGAATAGAAGCCCCCGCAAAGTGGGGGCTTCGTCGAGCCTGTCACCGAAATTACTATCAACAAAAAACGTAGGTAAGGTTCGAACTCGCAACTTCAGATCGCTCTAGTTCCTAAACGGTCAAGTTTATAAAAAAAAATATATCAGTAAAAGATGCTTATTTTAATGTTTTCTTTAAAGTTAAAAAAAACGAGCAAAAAAAAAAAAAAAACTGTCCTAAAATCGGGCCCCTTTTGCTGTACTCTGACCCCAAGGCCTTTCTCTGGTGGAAGTCGAATAGTTACGGTGTGACGCGATAGTGTCCTCATTCAAATAGTTAGGCTCCCTAGCTGCAAGGAAACTGACAAAACAATAATCCTGTATTGTAAGTGTGCTTGGGAACCACTGTGTCAGTAAATTACTATGTGTGCCCATTGACATACTTATTAATTTTAGATCAGACACAGATCAACACATTTTTTCTACATTTTTGGCTCTGTCTAATGCGAAAGTTTTAAAAGAAGTTTAAAATTGTTTAGCAAAAACATCAAGATAGTTTTTCCACTTAAACTTTTCCGCTTACTTCGCATTTTTAGCTGCTTTTTTCCTTTCTTCTTCCTTCTTTCGTTCTGTTGTACAAAACTTCCAATTTTTCTGTTTCTTATAAAATTCTAAGCGGTATATTGCAACCAGATCGGGTTTCGAGGTTTTGCACGCCGCTGCCATTGCAATGCTAGGCACCGATAATTTTGTTGAAAGTTGTGTCCGCACACAATTTGTGTAACGAAGTAGAACTTTTCATGGAAACTTTTTTATATTTGCGGCGGACACGGGTATTTGTTTTTCGCTGTAGAAGACCGAAACGTCACATCGCTGTCACTTTTTCTTATAATTTTATTTGATTTGCTACGATCTGGCATCTAGCTTTTTCAGAGGGCCTACTCCCAAGTTCGTATCTAAGGTTCGTATCGTACCATCCCTCTCGCTCTCGGATTAAATAGTATAAGTGTCAGAGAGACCGCACGACACGAACTACGAGTTTCGAGTTTCGTAGTAGCCCTGCAGACAATTCATTCATCGATCCTAAGCTCCAACTATGCCGCCCTGGGAACCAGCTACATGTTTGCGCCTTGCGGCATTTGGTGTTGAAACCTTGGGGCCTTGGGGGCCCCAAGATTTGTCGACGCGCCTAATTGAGGCCTCGGGCGACCAGAGGGCTGGCCACTATTTCGCACAGCGTATAAGTATCGCTATACAACGAGGAAATACGGCCAGCCTTCTGGGCACCTTACTCATTGACCGCGATTTAGGACAAATTTTCTATCTATAGTTTAATTATGTTTTATTATGTTTGTTTTTAACAATAAAACTTTACGTATATTTATTGATAGCTCCAACTTAACTCCAACTAGATAACTAGAACAAGTTGGGGTAGCCAGCACTAATAAATAGTGTCGTACACCAGAACTAAAAAGCAATACCGGTTTTATTTAAATGTTTTTATATGATTTTCCTACACGTTGAAAATTTATTCAGACTGCCTGAAAATCAGGTTGGTTTCATTAATAAACAGGTTAAATTCATTAAGTTGGTGGCGTTCTTGTCTCTTATTTATTTTAGTAATTGAAATTTAATTTTACACCTGGTAGCATTAGTCCTCCACGTTAAAATTTTTTTAATCGGCAAACTTCATTTCATTTCATACGGTTCAGTTTTGACGTGACACAATCGGAGTCTGACGACGAAAATGTTTTCAATTAAACTATTATTTTGTGCGTTAATATTATGCTTTTCAGTGAGTGCTAACAGCCAGACGGTGCATAGACGATTTGAGTACAAATACTCATTTAAACCGCCTTATTTAGCTCAAAAAGACGGCTCCGTTCCCTTCTGGGAGTATGGTGGCAGTGAGTATTCTGACTTTTCAGCTTATTTTTGCTATTTAAAACTAATGTTATATTTTAAAAGTCGATACAACTTGTTGCCTGAAGGTTACTGTCGACGTGGCTTCAGTATTTTGTGTTATAAAAACGTTTTAATGAAATATTTTTAGTTTATTGTTACGGTTGTTATCGCGAGAGCCAGACACGTCAGTAAAAACTGTCAGGCGTGACAGTGACGGGATTATGTGGGTCGCGTAGCGTGCGAGCGAGATGGCGACGTGTCAAAACCCATGTTTTTTCCGTTCCAACTCGACAAGCGAATTACCCGCTTTATGAATAAAAAAGAGTCTCATTACTGAAAAACTGCTAATTCTTACACGTAGATAATTAGCTAATTTCAGATTTCAGCTTCTACAAGTACTTGTAACATTCTTATTCTTCTTGGTTGTCTTATATAGATGTGTAAAAAAAAAAAATTATCACACATTTTATTAAAAATCAGTGCAGAAATTATAATTTAATTCACATTTTGAACTCAATAATGTTACTTTTATGAAAAAAGTTATTTCGGGACACTAAAATAGTATGCAGTTCATTTCAATAAGTTGATAAGTAAATAAATCATTCAGATTAATAACAATAACTGGTGGAGTTCAAAAAGTTGCTCCGTGTTAACCAGTAGTCTACCATACAAAACAACAGACAGGAAAAAGTTCTGATGTCATACAAAAATTATCCTGCAAATTCTCCTATACCTCCCATCTAAGTCACTACACTGTTGTCAGAGTTGTTGTGTCCCTCATATGAGGATCAGCAGTGAACCTTCATGACAACCTTCTTGGGGAAATAGTGTGGGGGTTCCTCCTTGTTGTGGACACCACAGTAACAGAGTCTGGAGTTTGTAGTTGGCAGTAGAAAGTGATGCCACTGCCCCCTCTCACATCAAGTCCTTCAGTTGCATTTTATGATACCCATGAGAAGAGATGGGTATATTCTCCAACTGGGCATGGCGAGGGTTATATCCTATGTATAATTTATAGGCTATCCATTCATTCCGCAACTTTTCATTGCGCAAACTCTAAAACTGTAAATATTTCAGGATTTATTTTAGGAGCATCATGTAGAACCCTTTAGGTTAGTTTTATAAAAATCCTGAAATATTTACAGTTTCAGAAATATTAAACAGTTGCGAAATGAAAAGTGGTGAAATGAATCAGGTTGCCAAACGTTAGTTGCGAAACATTACTAATGTGAAACAATTTAGAGATATACTGCCAATGTTGAGTGAAAAAATAATATGATTTTTTGATGTAAAAGCATTAAAAATTGTATTTCCATTTAATAATTCCATTGAAAGAAAGATTAATTTATTTATTTATAACAGCAGTGACACATTAGGTATATAGCTAGGTTAGAAAAAATACATAAGTAATGTTGCCGTTATGAAAAAGTCCTGGCTCAGCAAATCGCTGGTTGAAAACCAGTACTGGTCTTTTGCCGGGCCACAGAAGAGTGAAATTATGGAAAGTCACACAAAACATACTAAAATAGTTACTAGACTAAAATATTATATTAATGGATACACCGATCAATTTAGATATCTCTGAACGCCGCGTATTGCTTACCTCTGAAAAACTGTGTACATACCTATGTTTTCTGTACTGCTTACTGTGTTGGTGTACAATAAAGAGTTATTGTATTGTATTGTGTATTTGTTGGCTGTATAATCACATTGTCAAGGCCACAGTACATTTAAATTGCTAACCTTTAAGCTTAAATCTTTATTGTTAAACTTTTTATCAATATATTAAAAGTAGTGAAATATCATATTGTGTAATATCAATATGGTACCACACCAGTGTTTAAAAACCCAGATTTCATTGTTCATGATTAAACCTCATGGAGTTCATAATATTGCAAATTTAATAATAACACATTAGTCGCAGACTGTATTTTTTTGTGATAAAAACTGCTTTGTATTAAAGTGCATTGTTGAATGATTTATTGAATGCAATAAATGATGATCGGCATGTAGCTATGTGGGTCATTGATCATTTGCTATGATTTTATTGAAGTAATTTTAAAATGCCAGTGGCGGCAGTATTTTGTGTAAGTTTCATTTAACATGACGTAATAAATATCAAATGGAATGTTATAACCACTTGAGTACTTATTAAGTATATCCATACTAATATTATAAATGCGAAAGTGTGTGTGTTTGTTTGTTTGTCTGTCCTTCACGTCGAAAAGGAAGGACAAATCGACGTGATTTTTGGCATAGAGATAGTTTATGGGCCAGAGAGTACATAGGCTACTTTTTTCCCGGAAAAATGCACAATTCCCGAGGGAACACCGCGCGATAACCGAAATCCACGCGGGCGAAGCCGCCGACAAAAGCTAGTTTTGCCATAATTGTTTAAGGGTATTAGTTGGCGCGGGTGCATTTCGCGTGCGCGGGCGCAGGTACAATCCTATGCAGGCGACGCGCGCAGTTAGCGCTGCTCGTACTATTGTTCAGGCGGCCACCCGCGCCGTGCAAGCGTCAGCTAGCGTAGGCCCTAAAAGGAACCTGGTCAGGTGTGTGTTGGGGCGGTGCAGGGTTTCATATACAAATTATCTTAACGGAATAATTTATAGAGTACTTCCGGCTGTCCTAGAAACTTGAAATTTTGTATGAAGGTAGCTCTTATAGCAGAATCAATGAGAAAAATCTGAAAATAATAATTTTTCATGTCTAACTGTCTATGTCAATAAACCATCTATAATGACCCCACGCTGCATACATTTTGCTTAGGAGAGGGGCAGCTAACACTGGATATTCATAAATACCTACAAATTTGTACGGAACCCTCAGGCCCGAGAGTCCGACTCGCTTTTAGCCGGTTTAATTTTTTATTTATTAGGCATTTACTAGGCAAGCATTCATGGGGATATGTTTTTAGAGTCCACTTTAATCCGCGCCCTAGTAACTCTAAAATAATTTCGTGATCTGCTAGGTACAAGGCCGCGGCCTATACGGCTATTAAAATAGGACTGAAGCATTCATTAGTTCACATCTCCGTTCCCTTACGATCAGGTCAAATGCCAGCCTATTTCTGAATCAAATAAAATCTGTAGCAGACCACAGTAGCTAATTTCACAGTAAGCAAACACGAATAATACTTGAATTCACCTCCATGATTATGCAGCTATAGAATGTGGATTAAGCTGATAATTGGTCATAAAGATTGAGGTGTTATCATTTACTGGTGATAGTCTTGTTACGTCATAATTTGGGATCAGTAGCCACTTTTAGTGAAAGGTAATCCTTTATCAATAAATGTTCTGTTTGAAATGATTTTCAATTACTTACTGTGTTGCGGTTTGTGTCCCAATGTTGCCAGGCTGCAATAATTTTGTGTGGGTGCGAATTGTGTTATGTATTATCTAAATCTCTTTATTGTACATAGAACATGAAATTAACAGTTAACAAGAGAACAGATACGAGTAATAATATAATATATGGTTGTTATATTTGGACTGTGTGGTGTGTCGCGTAGTTCTGTATCGGATGCCAACCTGGACCACGTAAATCAGCGTCGAGCCACCTCTAGTGACCCGGCAAGTGCTGAGTGGACTCCTTTTTCGCATTAGTATTTTACTTTTAATTTATCATTTTTCTTTTTTCATCTTAGCATGAACATGTCTATACCTAATTCTTCCTTATGCGAAATAAAGATTTATTATTATTATTATTAATTAAATATCACGGGACACGGGACAATTCACACCAATTGACCTAGTCCCAAAGTAAGCTTAGCAAAGCTTGTGTTATGGGTACTAAATCAAGGATAAATATAATTATATAGATAGATACAATTAAATACTAGTAACACCCAAGACCCGAGAACAAACATTCGTATTTTCATACAAATATCTGCCCCGACACGGGAATCGAACCGGGGACCTCAAGTTTCGTAGTCAGGTTCTCTAAATCTCGAATTGATGTAAAACGTTCTGTAGATGATGAGATGCATAACTTTTACAGAGTAGTTCTATATTGATGATTTTTGAAGCGCATTTTCTTCGCCTTTGTGTACCGCTTAAACTTAATAACCTAATCATAAAAATTTCATTTTTAATACAAGCTTTTTTGCTGACTGTACTTGCATTGTCACCCAAATTACATTTGCATACCAAATTTCAAGTCAATGCTATTAACCGTTGAAGAGTTCCGTCCTGCGGAGACGATCCTGGCTGGACTACCAGGATGTCACTACTAGAGTATTGTATTGTCACGCGATATACATAAATATTCCAAATTTCAAGTCAAACTCACTACTGGGAGTAGGTCAAATTTAACTTGCAAGATCTGATTACAGACAGACAGAAAGATAATGGGACAGGTGAAACTAGTAGTAAAAAAATAG
>NC_133498.1:10609238-10633935 GCF_025370935.1 Choristoneura fumiferana | reverse complement strand
TGACGTTGTGTTACAAAATAATAGGCCGAGAGGTATCGCGCTGCATCGCTGCGGCTCGGCTGCGTGCGCGCGGTCGCTCCACGCGGCCTGCAAAGAGATTTCATACACCTTGCAGGCCGCTGGCCGGCAATGCGACCGTCTTTGTTTTCATTCAACGCGCGCGCTCGACACGCACAGCAGACACCCGCCAGCAGCCAGCGCGACAACGCGGCGTACACAACACCGCGACCAGACTAGCGTCCCGCCAGCTTCATTTCTTGTTTATTTTTTTTATTTATATTTCATTAATGTTTGAGAAAAGCACTATACAAGCCTCGGCTGGAACTGGGGGTTGCCGGCCTCGCATGCCCTATCCGGCCTCGCTATGCTCGGCCGTCTATATCTGCTTGCCGGCAACCCCCTACTTCCGGCCGTCTACAGTAATGTACTATTTCTCAAAAATGACCGTAAAAGTTGACATTATTGTTTACAATCAGAAGGTGAAGTGCATAGTTATGGTCAGCGAAAAATTAAAAAAGTTAACGATTGCAGGCGCGCTAGCTCGACATAATGAATTAGCGCGCCTGCCAATCAGTCCCACATTTTTTTAAAGTTAAAAAGGCCATGGCAATTGGCACAAGTCGTATACATACAGCCAAGTCTATGGCCGGTATCAGATATTTTGTTGGAACTCCGGACTTTTTTCTATTGGGTCTGAAATAGCTTGTGGTGTTTTCGGTGGAAAAATACACTGCAGTTTATTTTTTAATGAAAAAAGGCGGGAAAGCATAAAGAAAAATATTGGAATAAAATTAAATTTTACAATATATTTTGAGAAAAAGTTTATTCTATTTCAAAATTATTCACCATTTTTGAGAAAAGCTTTATATTAGTCTCGGCTGGAATAGCAATTGCTGGCTTCGTATTAGTTAACGGACTCGCAAGCTCGTCCGTTTAATACTCATACTCAGCCAGCAATTGCCTACTTCCAGGCCACGACAATAATCTACTATTTTCCGTTTTCAGGCATGACCAACAACGAGGCGGACTACGAGCTGTGTTTCCGCGCCGAGAACGTGGTGCTCCCCCGCGGCGGGCACTTCGGGCTGTCGGCCGCCACCGGCGGGCTGGCCGACGACCACGACGTCGTGCATCTGCTCACCACCTCGCTGCACTCCACGCAGCAGACCGGTCAGTGCACACCCTGTATAACACTTCGGGCCTGTCGGCCGCCACCGGCGGGCTGGCCGACGACCACGACGTCGTGCATCTGCTCACCACCTCGCTGCACTCCACGCAGCAGACCGGTCAGTGCACACCCTGTATAACACTTCGGGCTGTCGGCCGCCACCGGCGGGCTGGCCGACGACCACGACGTCGTGCATCTGCTCACCACCTCGCTGCACTCCACGCAGCAGACCGGTCAGTGCACATCCTGTATAACACTTCGGGCTGTCGGCCGCCACCGGCGGGCTGGCCGACGACCACGACGTCGTGCATCTGCTCACCACCTCGCTGCACTCCACGCAGCAGACCGGTCAGTGCACACCCTGTAAACACTTCGGGCTGTCGGCCGCCACCGGCGGGCTGGCCGACGACCACGACGTCGTGCATCTGCTCACCACCTCGCTGCACTCCACGCAGCAGACCGGTCAGTGCACATCCTGTATAACCGCTACTGAGTGACACTTGCGCACTTTCGTAGTTATTGCTTAAATAAAAACCGGCCAAGAGCGTGTCGGACACGCCCAAAATAGGGTTCCGTAGCCATTAAGAAAAAATTAAGTAACATTTTTTCTAAGGATTTCGTATTTTATACGGAATCTTCCAAGTTTAGGTAGATTTTATGCCTTAGGCTTCTTATTTAAGAGTAAAACTACTAATAATTCTCAAGCAAACTTAGCCGTTATAGTTTTCCTTGAAAGTTGGATGGTAGCATCCTGAATTTTTTAAAATTTTTCCACCCACCTGTTTAGATTTTAGAGGGGGGGGCACTCTCGATTTAATGAAAATTTGCACTTTAAAGTTGAATATTTCGCAAAAAAGTTAAGGCTTAGAAAAATCGTCTTAGCAAACACCTAATGGTTTTAAAATACCTATCCAACGATACCCCACACTATAGGATTGTATGACAAAAAAAAATCACCCCCACTTTACGTCTATGGGAGGTACCCTAAAAAATATATTTTTTATTTTTTTATTGTACCATTTTGTCGGCATAATTTACATATATATCCGTGCAAAATTACAGGTTTTAGCATTGATAGTCCCTGAGCAAAGCCGCGGCCGGACGGACAGACAGACAGACATGGCATAACTATAAGGGTTTCGTTTTTGCCATTTTGGCTCCGGAACCTTAAACAGTGATTTGTTAGATCAATTTCCCAGGATCGTTATTTCCTAGTGAAAAATTTCCGTTCGCATTTTGTCCCAAATGCTTTTTTTCCCAATATGCTTTATTACTGAAGTTTATTTTCAGAATCGCGTTATTTCCCAATCAGAATCGACACAGAAACATAGATAGGTTTATGTTATATTAAGTTTGAATCGGCCTTGTAGACGATTTTAAATGCAAAGAAGTAGATAAGCTCGTAGAACAATTTATTCCAAAGAACCGACACCAAAAGAACAAATATTTAAAAATTATAAAAGGGCGTAAGTGCGTGTGTGCCGCGCGCGGTTAGCCAAGGACGACTGACTTGTGTCCGTTCGTTAGTTTGAACGGCGCATCGCCCGACCTGACATGTGAAATATAAAAATAAAACTTAACTAATAATACTGAACCCTAATGAGCACGTCGCTAACAAGCCTGAAGGGCCAAAACCACACAAAAGTAGGAGCTCCGTCGACACTGTGTCTGTGTCGATCCTGATTGAGAAAAAAAATGCTACTGTGAAAATAAACTTCAGTAAAAAACCATAGCGGGAAAAAATGCGAATGGAAATTTTGCTACTAGGAAATAACGATTCTGGGAAATTGCCGAAAGGTTCACGAGTGGAGACCTGGTTAAAGTGGAGGCAACTGGTATATGAGGGAGATCTCAGCTGATATGGTGGTGATGAGTTTGTTTGCGTGTGTTGTCAGGGACGGGCCAGCAGATGAGCAGCGCGGAGCAGCAGAAGCTGTCGCAGGAGTACCAGGACTACCAGAAGAAGCTGGACCAGCAGAAGGAAGACTACCGGAAGGACCACCCCGACGAGGTGACACCACGCGTCTACATAATAACACTAATAATAGTACATTGTGTCTTGAGGGCGGTAAATAAGGTATTACGAACGAGAGTCTATTCGACTTCGGGCTTTAACGAGTCGATGTTCGTAATTCCAGTACCGCCCGTGCGACATACAATGATTTTCATCACATTTGCGAGTAAAGTTGTTTATTTGTAAAAGAAAAACTAATATTTTTTCAAAAATTGCCGATACCGCTGACTGCGGTCTTGCCATCCACTCATGCCACTGCATGGCGTTGTAACAACCGATTCCCACCAGCTTACCTAAATTTTTTCCTTGATATAGGGATCAATCGACTAAAGGGCTGTTTCACCACCCGTTGATTAATTTTAACTGACGGATAAATGTGATGCCGTCTCCGTTTATTCGAACAAAACAAGAGACGGCATCACATTTATCCGTCAGTTAAAGTTAATCAATGAGTGGTGAAACAGCCCCTAAGTACTTTATTCAGTCCCCGAATTTAGGAAATATCAGTGATGATACACTTTGTTAGAAAAATGTTTGCAATTTTTACTATTAGGCCCTATGTGTTGCGAGGAATGTGTTTTTGATGTTTTTTTTTCTTTTTTTTTTATTCATTTATTGCATCATGTTCATTACTACAATTATTGTGGATCTTAAAAACTTACTTAGAATCGGTTCATTTAACTCGCCTCGCTCCGCTCAGCTGTTCACACCAGAGCGGTGCTATGCGAGGATGGGTGAGTGAAGCGTTTCTATTGGTACATGAAAACACATTCCTGGCAACACATCCTCGCACAACTCTGGTTGAAACACAGCCTGACACCATTAGTCTTTCTTACTGATATGCCAAAGAAACTTTCCGTAATTGCGGAATTTTTCATGTATTTATAGGAAAATTTCGTAAACTTCTCACTTTCTTCTTTTGTCAGGTGCGCGACAAGGACGGCGAGTTCGATGACTGGTTCGAGTCGGACGGGCAGCGCGAGCTGAGGCAAATCTTCCAGGGACAGGGACAGATACACGACGTGCTCAGGGACCTGCATAAGAAGGTCGACGAGGTAAGTCAGGCCGCATGCCACGAGTACGAGTTGCATACGTATAAGTCACACTCCACACTCCACGCGCCACGCGCCACAAGCAACATGTCATACACCACAAGCCACATTCCACAAGTAACACTCCACAAGTCCACAAGCAACACTTCACACGCCACATTCCACAAACAATATCCGCAAACCACATTCCTCGAGCAACACACTACAAGTCACATTCCACAGGCAACACACTACAAGCCACATTCCACAAGCAACACATTACAAGCCACATTCCACAGGCAACACACTACAAGTCACATTCCACAGGCAACACACTACAAGTCACATTCCACAGGCAACACACTACAAGCCACATTCCACAGGCAACACACTACAAGTCACATTCCACAGGCAACACACTACAAGTCACATTCCACAGGCAACACACTACAAGCCACATTCCACAGGCAACACACTACAAGTCACATTCCACAAGCAACACTCCACAAGTCACATTCCACAAGCAACACACTACAAGCCACATTCCACAAGCAACACACTACAAGCCACATTCCACAAGCAACACACTACAAGCCACATTCCACAAGCAACACATTACAAGACACATTCCGCACGCAACACTCCCCAAGTCACATTCCACAAGCAACACTCCACAAGTCACATTCCACAAGTAACACACTACAAACCACATTCCGCAAGCAACACTCCCCAAGTCACATTCCACAAGCAACACTCCACAAGTCACATTCCACAAGTAACACACTACAAACCACATTCCGCAAGCAACATTCCACAAGTCCACACGCCACATTCCATCAACAATATCCGCAAACCACATTCCTCAAGCAACACACTACAAGCCACATTCCGCAAGCAACACTGTACAAGTCAGAGTCCATAATAAGCAACACTTCACAAAGCACATACCTGCCACAAGCAACAGTTACATAACACGTTTGATGTTGCAGGTGATCGGCAAACAGATGAACTCTCTCTCGATGCTGTCGGCCGTGTACAGTCAGTCGCAGGGACAGCCCGTCGCGCAACTGCAGCCGGGACAGGCGCCGCCGGTTAGTACCATACTGATGAACACTCGCCGCCCAGGGTACCATCGGACCGTCGGAGCGCTAGGGGCAGACCACTCTGTTGTAGCTCTGTACTCATTATTACACTATGTTAACGTGTGTCTGTGTGTACGATTTTGCAAAAACTTGCTTTTATTACCACACTTTTGAACTCGATTTTGATCTACTTTAAACGGTCAGATAGACTCAAGAACCGACGGAGCATTTGATAAGAACTTTAAATAAATAACAATAAGTCGAACTAAAAAGTGTAAAATAAATAGGTATAGTTAAAAAACAACTAAAAACACGCTTTTATATATTACTAGCTCCCACTATCCCGCTTGAACTATGAAATTTTCCGGGATAAAAACTATCCTATATCCTTCCCCGGGACTCAAACTAATTTCATCTAAATTGGTTCAGCGGTTTAGACGTGATGAAGTAACAAACAAATAAACAGACTTACAATTTATTATAATTAGTGGGATTGTGAGAAAAGCGTGGAGTGCTCGATATACGAAAAATATGGCACAAAGCGCCCCACGATTTTTTTCACAATAATACTAACATTTTTCGTTCATTATTTATTATTTTCTGCCTATATTAAGAATTATTTTTTCACTTTTTCGTTCGATGTACTATGAAAGAGTGTTTTTTTAGTTTTTTTTAACTATAAGGCAGCAGCTATAAGGTGCAGGTGGTAAGACCTGTGCAAGGTCCGCCCGGATTGCTACCACCATCTTGCTCGCTAATCCTGCCGTGAAGCAGCAGTGCTTGCACTGTTGTGTTTCGGCGTGGAGAGTAAGACAGCCGGTGAAATTACTGGCACTTGAGGTATCCCATCTTAGGCCTCTAGGTTGGCAACGCATCTGCAATACCCCTGGTGTTGCAGATGTTTATGGGCGGTGGTGATCTCTTACCATCAGGAGACCCGCTTGCTCGTTTGCCATCCAGTCGAATAATAAAAAAAAACTATAAAACTTTATTTTCTTAAATTGTCTACGTGTAATGTGTCTTTTGTATTTTTTCGGTCATAGTGAGTAACGTTTCTATTTGTATTGTGTGTGCGCGCAGGTGGGGGGGGCGCTGCCGGTGGGGCGCCACGAGTGGGAGGCGCTGGCGGCCAACAACCAGCTGATCATCAACACCGTCGCAGAGCTCAAGTCAGTGTCACACTCTCACACTCTCACAGCACAAAACACAGATAGTGCAGAAGTCAAGCTCCATACAAGTGCGCTCGAGCAACGCACACATAGACACTGCTCACGGACACGGTATCTCGGACCGGTTGGGACCAGTGCGAGCGCGAGTGCCATCCGCTAGAGACACGCGTCTGTGAACTTTTTTGTGCAATAATGGAGCAACAAAAAAAAAGTTATTATAAACTTCGCCAATAACGAAATCGTCGCAAGATATTTTCTGTGACAAATTTATAATATAACAATGACATCATTCTTCCCGTTTTATTCTCAACAATAAATTAAACAACTAGATAAGAGTGCCACTACCACGACAGTTTTTGATGCATAAGCCATAGTTGACAACTTTAGAGCGACCGCCGAGCGTAGGTATGAAATGTGAAGTACGTACAGGAGATTGACTTCTGAACTATCTGTATTTTGTGGTCACAGTCACACCGCTACTGCCTTTCCATTACTTAAGAGCGTGTATACCTGCTGACCTGGCAACTTTGCATTTTTGTTAGTTCTCGATTATTCCATAAAAATTGAATGAAAATTGAAAATGTTTTCTGATAGAACACTTCTTAATATAATAAGTTAATGTGTCTACTCCAATAATTATTCGTGATAGACTTTTATATTCCTTAAAAACGAATTAATGTGTATGACCGGTTTTTAAAACAATAAAAGTCTATCACGAATAGTTATTGGAGTACCTAGACACATTAACTTTTATATTAAGAAGTGTTCTATCAGAGAACAACTTTTAATTTTCATTCAATTTTTATGGAATAATCGAGAAAAACTAACAAAAATGCAACGTTGCCAGCTCAGCAGGTATAAACGCTCTTAACATTACTGACAGAGGAAGATTTTTTAATTTTTATTTATTCAACATATTTTCGCGAACGATTTATCTGTCGCTAATTGTGGCACGCTTACAACTCATATTTATATATTATTATCATTGATCAATAATAATAATAATAATAATGCCTACTTAGCATTAATGTCTTGTACCAGGGTTTCTTAAACTTTTGCAGTCACGGATCACTTTCACAATTTAAAAAATATTGTTGGAAATTAAAAAAAAACCTTTTTTATATTAACCCTTACTAAAGCCTCATTTACTGGAGCATACTACCACAGAATCAAAAGCAGCTATCGAATACATACCTGACGAAGAATATTTTTAAAGCTAGTCGTATTTTCAATAATTACAATGAAAATTGCGACGTATTATGATATTAATAAGGTTCAGTTTCCAACTCAATGCAATTGGTCGCTAAATCGCCTCTACCTTATTAAGGGTTATTTACGTATTGAATACTATTGAATTCGCCACCCGACAACGACAATGCGTCGCGTGAAGTTTACTACACAATTTCCTAATAAATAATGTTTACAGACTGAACCTACTTCGGACCCTGATCCACATGCTACGAACCTCACTTTAAGAAACCCTGTCTTATAGTATGGTCTCATAAAAACAAATACTGCTCTAATATACCTACTTATTTGTCTAACATCATTGATTTTATGTTTTACTGCCGAGCGATACATACTACCTGTGATACTACTTATAGTCTCATCTATAAAGAAAAAAAAAGAATCTATTTGGTAATTGTGTATTACACATAGTCCACAAAAAGAAACAGAATCAAAAGGAACTACTCAACGGTTAATGGCATATACTTGAAATTTGGTACGGAAATGTAGCCTGAATGACAATCCAAGAGTCGGCAGAAAAACCTAATTGATTGTCTACAGAGGGTTCATAATCGAGGTGTCCCGGAAAGCAGACGGTCTGGCGGCGGCGGGGGCGGGGGCGCCATCAACCCGCAGTTCCTGGCTGAGATGAGGGACGGCATCAGCAAACTGCAGCAGGGAGTCAACGGGGTCGCGCAGAGGTAACGTCTTCTAGATTATTCACGGAAATTCCCGGTTTCTATTTGAAAATAACACACAAATACTGTACGCTACAAATCAATTGGCGGCGGAGCAGGGGGGGGGGGGGGTGCGAGGGGGCGTAGGAGCGCGCGCGCGCGGCCGTCACGCCATTGGCATGTTAGATGACAGATGCGCAAGTATCCCCTCCACTAGCCACCCAGAGCTCTTTTTACGTGCGTTGACTTATACAACAACAGCTTAAAGTGTTCATTGCATATAATGTAATTGTCTGTATCGAAAATACAAGCTGAAATATAGATGCATAGAAACCCCAGCGCTGGGAATCGAACCCAGGGCCTCGGCATACACCATAGTGTACACTACATCTTGGTGTACTGGTCTATACCACTACACCAAGGTGTAGTGTACACGTAGCACGGAATGCCGAGGACCTGGGTTCGATTCCAAGCGCTGGTTATTTTTCTGGTTTTTCTATGCATCTATATTTCAGTTTGTATTTTCGATATGGGTTTGACGGGATGACCGTAAAAGTAACAAACAATTTGGAATTGAAATAAAAAATACAAAAAAAAACAAAAAACCGATCTCGATAACAACTGTCTGTTCTGGTAGTAATTAAACACGCTAAAATGTATGTCCAGGTTGACGACGCCGATAAACCCCGGCGTGGGGGCCGTGGCGGGGGCGTCGTGCCCGGAGCCGGGCTGCGTGGGGCTGACCGCGCTGCTGCTGGTGGTGGCGCTGCAACTGGCTCTCATGTTCCTCTACAACTTCTACAAGTAAGCATTACGGACTCCAGCGAGTCGGACGACGCGTCTGGGAGAAATAGAAATTTCAATTTTTACGTCATCTGAACAAGCGCTTAGAAGGACCATTTCCTTAAAATGTCCATTTTGTAAGGAGGACCATTTTTTTATAAGCGCCATTTTCTTAGAACTACTTTTTTAGAAGGACCACTTTTATGAAAGTACCACTTTCTTTGAAGGCTCATTTTCTTTCAAAGTTTGAAGCACAATTTTTCGAAATTATTATTACATATTTCTTTGTGATATAAGAATGTGCCCCGTACATAACCAGCACTGGAAGGGGCCAAATACTTCCTACTTCAAAGTGATGTCAGTAATATTATTAATCAGTCACTTTCACTGTCAATTTCGTTATTTTCTTATTATTTTACATGAAACTGACCCGTGATTGACCCTTATCTCAAGCATATTGTTGAGGTGCATCTTTAGGTTCCGGAAATAGATAAAGTGAGAAAAGTTTTTTCATGGCAATGTCTTTATGGCATTGACATAAGATTGATTTTTACTTGGCCTGTGTCACAAAGTAGATAATATAACAGAGACACCGAACCTAGTACAAGCAAATGGTATCACCCTAATACTGGCTATTCAACTGGCTATTTTTGTTTCCTTCGATTTTTCAATAGATGGCACCAGTGAAAACACAAATAACACAATACGTATTGCCATCTAGTGAGACACTAAGGATACGGTACACTGACAACAACAAACAAGCTCGCCAACTGAGCTTAGACGACTAGAGATACGCATGATGTCTCTGTCTTATTTACGTCGTTAGAAGAGAATGGCATGTTTCTCTCAAATAGTTTCGACGAATGTGTGCAAGCGCGGGGCAAGCCCAGCAAGCGCATTCCGGTTATTCGCCATCTAGCGTCACAATTGCAAAACACTACGAAAGCCTCATAGCCGAAATGTAGCCACATGTAGCCTATACTTTCGTATTCTCAATTTATTATTTTTATGGTGTTTCTTATCTTCAAATTAAGGAGTTGAATTAAGGTTGATGTGAAGTTGTGTTTATAAAATATGCTAGTCTTTATTTTAATCTCAATATTTCTAATTAATTCGGCTTGTTCACATTTTATAATTTACAAATGTTAATGGTAGTGCCATCTATTGCTGTTTTTTAGTATTAAATATAGCTTGTAGGGGTTGGTTGATTCTAAACTAAGTTTTTTTTACAGAGAAAGAAAGGAAGCACAAGCGAAGAAGTTCTTCTGAGGCGCCAGAACCCCCCTGTTTCCGAACTACCCTCACTAACAAACATTAACACAAACCTAAGCTACAACCTTCTGGGTCGGCAACGCTAGCACCTCTGTCGTTGCAGGTGTAAGAGTTACCATCAAACCAGCTGGCCTGTGTATCAACCTGTCTCAAAAAGAGGTTATGTGTTTAATCTTAATACTGTGTGTGGTGTTTATATGATTTATTACTTCATAGATTTCCCGAGATTAATATGAATAGAATCTAATACTCTACCCACTGAATACTTTGTGTTTTGCAATAGATTTTACGAAAAATCTTAAGCTGTCTTTTTTATGAAAAAATGTGTTTTAAACATTAATTACTGCGGAAAATGAGAATAAAAAGACAGCTTACAATTGTTCATTAATTTCTATCGCTTGAAAACCCAAAGTGTAGGTACAGTCGACCGAAGAGTCGCTTGAGATAACAGGGTCGACGACACCAGTCAACTGTACTTTTTTTTACATTTTGTATGGTAATAGCTAGTTATGTCGTCACCTATATCCCGACTCAATAAAACTTATGCTTTTTAAATCAATTAGAAATCTAATTTTGCAGTTAATTGGAAAAACCGGCTGTTGGGGATAAAATGAAGTTTTTTATAATAATAATAATCTATTTTATTTTAATAATAATAATAACTCATTTGTTTAGAGTTGCGTCTTGAAATTATTGTTTTATGGTGTCATCTTTTTACCCTTATCCTCGACATCCGGAAGACGTCCTCTGTTGAACAAAAGCTTATTAGAACGCCACAATGAACTCACCGGTGCAGCTCACGTCACCGGTTGCCAACTCTGGCAATGTCAGGTCACCTATACTTCGTTTTTTTAGCATTAGAAAAAAGGTAAGCGATCTTGGCGTGTCTTTTTATTGAAAAACACTTTTGAAAAATAATTCGCAGCGATTATGTGACAACTAGCAAAGACATATGATTATTTACATGCTTTTCTTATCATAAGTAGTAGTTACTGTTTTTTTAAAAACGTTTTTCAATAAAAAGACTCGTCAAGATTGATTACTCTTTTTCTAAAGCTGAAAAAACGAAGTATAGTGGGAGCCCTGCCCAGACGTCTTCCGGTTCGTGATTTATATCTATGTAGTATAAATTTAACATTTAAAAATTAAATTGTAACAAATAAGTCACAAATATGTGTTTTCAAAGCACTGACCAGAACATTACGCATTTAGGAAATTAACTAGAAAAATTAACTGACATGTTATTAACACTCAGCACTAGGCTTTCTTTGTCTAATCCTTAAAATAGAAACGCGAAAGTTTGTCCGTACGTTTGTTATTCATTCACATTAAAACGGTTGGATTTTGATGAATTTTTGTATGCATAATGCTGGATTTCTGTAATAACACATAGGCTACTTTTTATCCTGATATTATCACGGATCAAGATTTGCATAATATGTCAAATTAAACGACAAATAGGTTGATCAACTTTTTTTTGTCACTCGTTAGTTACAGTCTCCTGAGTCACTTTTCAAACCGTAAGTTTATAGGATTAAAATTTGCCAAACATGCATGTCTTCTGGTAGTTTTAAGCCCGTTCTATAATTGCTCATCTAATAAGCATGTTAGTATAATGTGTCACAACATTTCTTTTATTAAAGTGTACTACTGTTGTCCCCTCGCTGACGGGACAGAATAACAAAAAATAGTTGATCCACGCAAATAAGTATAAGGCCCATGAAAGGAAGACTACGATGTAATCTTTAGTGATCTAATCTCGGCTATATGTAGCTATAAAGTGCCCCATGGGTCCATATCGACTCCCATAATTGACAAGATTTCATATTTTTAACACCTGTAAATTACAACAGGAATCGAATGAGTTTTGCCTCCTGAACGTGGGAAAATATTATTATAATTGATTTCTCCATATTAAATATACAAAAAATTTAAAAAATATGTCTGAATTTGCCAACACTACCACAGAATAGATATGTTTCATTTGCCTTTTTCACCAGAAAAAGGGGCTGTCATAATTTTGATATTGTCTCTATGCAACGTCTACGTCAGATTTACGTGATCTTTTTTTTAAGAGACTAGACAAAAGTAATGGATCTATTGTGTCGTAGTTTTGGAGTTATGCCCTTTAGAATAAGCACATCTTGAAAAAATTGTAATAAATTAATTAATAGTTGAAGCGAAATTTTAAAAATATCAGCGTTTTTCTCTTTCCAAACAGAATACAGAGAACGAATCAAATTATAGTCTTAGAAATATGAAATCTTGTCAATTGGTGAATGTAATGTTTGTCATAACTCTTTTCTTCTCTGAATCCATTGTTTAAAATTGCCACAGAAATTGCTATAAAATAAACCTAACCTAACTAAATTTCTACAGAACTATTTAAAAATGACTGAAAAATTTACGGTTTCGGCAGGAAAAAAAATATGATAAACATTACATTAGGAATTTCAAATATTATGCGAGTAGATACACACACACGTCTCCTGTAGCACAGGCCTCCTCTCAGAATGAGAGGGCTTGGGCCATAGTTCTCACGCGGGGCTCCAATTTAGGGTAGGTACTCGACCGCAGCCGTGGGTAAAAGTTAGTGTTTCATTTTCTCGTCGTAGTGTAGCCAGGATCAAAATTAACCGATCAGATGCCAGTATTATTAAGAACGTTTCTTTAAGGAATGTCATTTTTAGAGGGTGTTGGAAACAGAACGGCTCGCCGAATTGTCAGTGGAATGACAGCTGTCAGTTTGACAGCCATAGCACTGACAGCTGGGCGGGCCGCGTAGGATTTTTTTTACCGCTAAAGAGTGTAATTAAGAAATAAATAATTTGTAAATAATATTTATACTTTCGTCTTTATACTTTGTTTTTTTTTTGTCTGGAACTATTTTTTTTTCTATGAAATTTATTGAATGACAGAACTGGAACGTGGTTGTAATGTATTTTTTTAACGAAAAATTCGCATTTAAGTACTTGGTTGTAAACGAAATGTCTGTCTTCGAGACGCCTGCTTAGTCGATAGCCTGTATAGTGCCAAGAAATCAAAAACATGTATTTTTTTTTTAGCTCATTGAGAGCCCCACTTCTGGGCAAAAACTTTCTTTCAACTACTTTCTTTCAAACTGAAACTTATTCATGAGTGATGATTTTAATGGCCATTTTAACCGACTCAAAAGAGGGGTTTTACACCATAACTTGTATGTTTTTGATTCCTGGACACTAGATTGTATTTCATTCGGTCTCTCGAGATATCATTGGTGCCTTCGAGATATAGGGTCTCGTGAGATCATTAATGATTCACCTGAGATTTTATTGTTCTTGTCGAGATGTCGTTGATTCTCTCGAGATATGAACGGTTCTCTCGTGATAGTTAATGGTTCACATGAGATTTTATTGTTCTGTCGAGACATCAATGGTTTTCTTGAGATTTTGTTGATTGTCTCTGTATTCATGAGCTGTAATTGTATTCGGTTTCAAAATCTTGTTTGCACACGCGGCGACTTCTCATATCGAATTTAAGAAGAGTTTTAATAAAAAATGCATTGTTTATTGTTCAACAATAAAAGTGTGCCAAATATTTTAATGTTTTATTTTAAATGCCTATCTGTTGTAAGCTGAGTTCGGAATGTTTTGACAGTTTGCATAACATGGACATACTCTGTTAATAAAATTAATGGTAGTTGTTCCATGTGTACTTTTATTAAACTAAATTATTTTATTTAACCCCCAACGCAAAGAGAGGGGTCTATCTTGTTTTCCCAATGGTATGGTTCTTCTCAAACGGGTAGTACGGGTGATCCAGCCACTTGAGCTGTGGAATGGTTCTATAGCCGCGGTCGTAGCCCCGTAATAGGCCCTTGTCGCTCTCACTCAGGCTAAAGTCGAATACGTCGATGTTTTGCTCAATGCGAGTCTTCGTCACTGACTTCGGAATCGGGGCGACGCCCAGTTCTACCTGAAATTGTTTTAAAAATAGTTAAGGCTAGAGTGAATAGGCTGTTACTGCACCAGTGAGATAAACGTGGCCTCGTCTGCAGAGCTACCTGTAAACGCTCTTACTTTTTTTATATAGAGTTCAACTCAAAATTAGAAGCAAGTGAGTGGTTAGGTGAGATGGATTTTCTAAGGATGGGGGTCAAACACGAGTCAGTTTTATATAAAAAAATGTGTGCTGCTGTTACTAGTATAATAGCGACATCTATTGAGCGCCACGTCGTACTACGAGGACTGAGCCATTTGAAGAATATATGTAATGAAGAGCAGTCTTGTTTTACTTTATTCGGCATTATTTCCAAACGATTGGCTAAATTAAAATTAATGTATGATTAAAATGAAGTATCTAGAGTCATCGATTCACGCGGCAGTCAGATGAACATACATAGCGACATCTCGCAGCAGCTACATTAACTATGAAGGACCATCGACCTGTGGGACAGTATTATTAAATTTGGTTGAAAGGCGTGCCATTTCTAGACGGTAACACTCAATATATCTCATGGTGGTTACAGTAAACTACCACTCACTAAGCACCGCAGCGCGTCCTGTGGCGCTGTTTTATTATACTTGGTAGTTACGAGGAGGAGAGCGGACTTGTCAACCCGTTACAATAACATAAACAAATACTGCACCATTTACAGCAAACTATGACAACGCCATCTCTGGGCCGCCACAGTAAACTATAACGACGCCATCTCTCGGCTGCTACAGTAAACTATCACAGCGCCATCTATACTCACCAGGTACCGCAGGGCGAACTGCGGCACAGTCGTGTTCTACTTGGTAGGCATGACAACGAGAGCGGCGTTCTCAACCCGAGGCAATCACATATTTAAACAAAGACAGCACCATCTCTGGGTAGCCGACGCCATCTATGTCAACGCCATCTCTCGGTAGCCGCAAAAAACTATAACAACGCCATCTCCAGGTAGCTAGCGCTAATTGTCGGTTGCCACAGTAAACTATCACAGCGCCATCTAACTCGCCAGGTACCTACCGCAGCACGACCTGCGGCACGGTCTTGTTGTACTTGGTTGCCATGGCGACGAGAGCGGAGTTGTCAACCCGAGGCAATCACATAAACAAATACAGCACCATTTCTGGGAAGCTACAGTAAACTATGAAAACACCATCTCTCGGTAGCCGCAGTAAACTATAACAGCGCCATCTCTCGGCTGCCACAGTAAACTATCACAGCGCCATCTAACTCACCAGATACCGCAGCACGACTTGCGGCACGGTCTTGTTGTACTTGGTTGCCATGGCGACGAGGGCTGGGTCGTCAACCCGCGGCGGCGGCGCGTGCGGCGCGGCCTTGTTCGGGAACAGCGAGCCGAAGGGCGTGTAACCCATCACAGTGATGTTATGCGCGCGGCAGTACGATAGCAAAGAGGGCTGTTGCAGGTTCAAGTTTATCTGGAATATAAATTATAATCGATTTTTTTTTGTTTCGCATATTCACCGAAATATTTGCGTCTACGAAAGAGCTCATTTCCACCATGACAGATGGAGATGTCAATAGTGCAACGCGAATACGCAACGCCAAGTGAAGTGACACCATTATAATAGACGACGTTGGCTAGGGCATGTGCATAGAATGGAGCCCTCTCGATTACCACGTCATGTCATGCTCGGCGCAGTAGCCAATACAAAGAGAAACGTCGGGAGACCTTTGCTCAGATTTAAGGACTGCGCTAAGCGAGATATGGCTTGACAGAATTGACCACCTTGTCTGGGAAAAGTTGGCGGAGACGCACAGATTGGCGCGAACGTGTATTGGAGGGTCGCAAGCATAGAAGCCTGGCTCAAGGCACTTGCTAACAAGAGACAGAAACGACACCAAGGCGGTACTGCACCAACATCCGCAGACTTCTCTTGTCTGGCCTGTGGGCGAACATGTCGCTCTCGCATCGGTCTGGTCAGCCACCACAGACGTTGTGCACAGGCAACACGCCAAAATTCGTCTGGAACAGACGCGTAGGCCTGATGATGATAATAGGATAGGGTGCAAGTGCAATCCTATGCACGCGACGCGCGCAGTTAGCGCTGCTCAAACTATTGTTCAACTGGCGGCCCTGAATATGACGTCGGCAAGATACATTGTACAGTCACCTGCAATAATATCTGCCACAGCGGAGCGTGCAAAAATATCTGTCACGTCCTACCGGCCCTAGAAATAGAGTCGTATCAGATGTTTATGCACGCTGTGTTGTGTCAGATATTGGTGCTGGTGACTGTACAAGGCCCTGGTGCCCTGATGATGACGATTCCAAAGTCTTTTCACCAAGAGTTGTATCTTGGAACTATTGATCATTGTGTCAACTGGTAGGATTGTGTTCTACAAACAGAAACTTATCTCAAAGCTCACCTCGACCTGCAGCACGGCCGGCGTCGGCAGCCCGTGCTCCCGGATCCTCTCCATCATGTCCTGGTTGAAGTTGGAGACGCCGATGGACCGCGCCAGTCCCTGCCGCTGAGCCGCCGCCATGCCGCGCCAAGTCTCCAGATAGTCTGTATAGTCGTACGTCAGGTTCGCCTGGACACAATAACAATTATAATTATTATTATTACTCGTTAGCGTGATAAGTCTCGAGTGTGGGTAGTTTCATATAATAATAATATTAATGTATGTAGTGAAAAAATAATTATGTCAAAAATCATTATGACAGATATTACATACATATATAATGGCTTTCAACAATTATTTCGAACTCACCTTGCTGTCGCCTCAACCGTCTCAACCACTCTTCGGTAACAGCAATATGGTTTAGTGAATAACTGGTATGGGTATGTAGTAGGTATTCATACATGGTGATACTCACAAACTGTCCGACCGGCCAGTGCATAAGGTACAGATCCACGTAGTCAAGTCCGAGCCGCGTTAGCGACGCGCGCAGCGCCGGCGCCACCGCGTCCTGCGCGTGCGCATCGTTCCACAGCTGTAACACGTATATACAGTCAAGGAAACTGAATCCGTACCTAACAGGGTGGAACTTTTTCATAATCAATTCGCTATGATTTCTTTGCCAAATGTTTGGATGTCCACATGACTAGTATCTAGCACAATGATTCCACCCTGGTACCTACCGACGTGATTTAGTTTCATAAACTATACAAATAAGCATATTAGTGTAATTTAGAATACTAATAATCTATATAAATAAAATGAATCGTAAAATGTGTTGCTAAGCGCAAAACTCGAGAACGGCTGGACCAATTCAGCTATTTTTTTTTTTTCATATCATCGTTAAAGTCTAGGGAAGGTTTTTATGAAGAGAAAAACTGGAAAAATTGCTGGGAAAAAGAAAATGCGAGTATGGAAGTGCGGTAATTAATGCATCACCTGTGGGTTTTAGTAAAATGCGGAGTGATGCGAATGTTTGCTACTCAATTTTATTTAGGCGTTTTGTTTTATTAATCCCCCTTATTTTGCATTTGCATGCTTGCTTGCTTGGCTGGAAGATGTTTGGACCTATAGTGTCTGAAATAGGGACGTTTTCTTCCATTTTTTTTCGTACACTACTTTTTTCGTTTTAAGTGGAACGAAGATTGCCGAGTAAATGAGTTTTATGACATGAGTACCTTAATACTACCTACTAAATAATAACAAAAACAAATTTAAATGAACTGAAATAATTTCCTTGCTCACCCGCGACCTTACGAGTGTAGTGTGGTGGTGGTGATGGATGGGTTTGTGTGATTTGTGTGTGTTCTTACAGTGTGGAGGTGGAGGAACTGCATGAACACGCATATTTTGCATAAGCTTAGCTATCGTAAGGTCGCGGGTGAGCAAGGAAATTATTTTAGTTCATTGATATGGACCTCCGCAAAGTAACGCCTGATTCAATAAATTATTTAAAAACAAATTTGTTTACGTTCCTCAATTTACATTGACTGGTTGATTTATTTTGTGTTTTGATTTAATCTATTTATACTCATGCCACCTATAAGACGAGGGCGAAGCAATTTGGGTCGAAGAACTCGAAATGCTACAAACCAAGATAATTATCAGAGTAATCGAACAGCCCAGCAACGTCAAGAGCGAAATGAAATTGAAAGGATTCGGATAGCACAAACCCGTGCAGAGCGTAATGAGCTGAATGCAGCTAATAATGTAAGTTTCAATCGAGCTGCTTTCAATTACAATGTTACAATTGACTACAGTGCCTACCAATGCGTTGCTATTGGATCTATGAACTCAGTTTGCCCATATTGTAAGGCATTGAAGTACAAAAATGAAGCCGCTGGATTGTGTTGCGCAAATGGCAAAGTGAAATTAATACCATTGGTGAAATTAATATATATTATATATATTTAAAGTACCCAAAAAAATCTGTTCTGATATATTAGGTAGTGAAAATTAATAATTTCATCATATGCGGCATCATCACCAGAATTTAATTATACAGTTAAGTTTTCTACATCATTATATTTAGTGTAGATAGCCTAGATTTCTGTAGACTTGCTTGCTTCCATGCTCGCTTGCATGCTTGCTAGCATGCAAGCTTGGTAACATGCCTCCATGTTTGCTAGCGTGCATGCTTGCTTGCATGCTTGCTTGCATTCTTGCATGCCTGCTTGCATGATTGGTTACATGCTTCCATGTTCGCTAGCGTGCATGCTTGCTTGCATGCTTGCTTGCATGCATGCTTGGTTACATGCTTCCATGTTCGCTAGCGTGCATGCTTGCTTGCATGCATGCTTGGTTACATGCTTCCATGTTCGCTAGCGTGCATGCTTTCTTGCATGCTTGCTTGCATGCTTGCATGCCTGCTTCCAAGCTTGCTTGCATGCATGCTTGGTAACATGCCTCCATGTTCGCTAGCGTGCATGCTTGCTTGCATGCTTGCTTGCATGCTTGCATGCTTGGTAACATGCCTCCATGTTCGCTAGCGTGCATGCTTGCTTGCATGCTTGCTTGCATTCTTGCATGCCTGCTTGCATGATTGGTTACATGCTTCCATGTTCGCTAGCGTGCATGCTTGCTTGCATGCTTGCTTGCATGCATGCTTGGTTACATGCTTCCATATTCGCTAGCGTGCATGCTTTCTTGCATGCTTGCTTGCATGCTTGCATGCCTGCTTCCAAGCTTGCATGCCTGCTTGCTTGCATTCTTGCATGCCTGCTTGCATGCTTGGTTACATGCTTCCATGTTTGCTAGCGTGCATGCTTTCTTGCATGCTTGCTTGCATGCATGCTTGGTAACATGCCTCCATGTTCGCTAGCGTGCATGCTTGCATTCTTGCATGCCTGCTTGCATGATTGGTTACATGCTTCCATGTTCGCTAGCGTGCATGCTTGCTTGCATGCTTGCTTGCATGCATGCTTGGTAACATGCCTCCATGTTCGCTAGCGTGCATGCTTGCTTGCATGCTTGCTTGCATGCTTGCTTGCATGCTTGCTTGCATGCTTGCTTGCATGCTTGCTTGCATGCTTGCTTGCATGCTTGCTTGCATGCTTGCTTGAATACATGCTTCCTTGCGTGCTCGCTTGCATGCATTGTTACTTGCATACATACTTGCTTGCATACTTGGTTGCATGCTTGCTTGCATGCTCGCTTGCGTGCATGGTTACTTGCATACTGGCTTGCATGCATGCTTGCTCCCTCGCTTGCGTGCTCGCATTGATTCCTCACTATAAAAAAAGTACATGGCTAATAAGGTAACACAATATAAATTGATTTTAAGGCAGAACGAAGTTTGCGGGCCAGCTAGTACTTTAATAATTTAGATATCTCTGAATATCCAGTGTTAGCAGAGACCCCCTCCTAACCAAAATGTACGCAGTGTGGGATCGTTTTAGATGAATACCGAATAAGACTCTGGCCCCAGCAGCGCCGGCTTTAGGGACGGGCGTCCAGGGTCCAATTTGAATACCTATTTTAATAGTGCCCAATTGCGACTTGCTTGATAAGATTTTTAGGATTAGAGTAAGTTAGTGTTAGTTCTATTTTTATTTATTTTTGTTAATTATTGTATGTATTACGTGTTATTTATTAAATAAAACCCTATACATTTTAATCGATCTAACTAAAAGAATAGTGCAATGTTGCGTAACCAACTATTGCCCCGTATCTGACTAAAGCCAATTTTTGCAGAGGAGCGTTAAATTTAAAATATCTTTGTGGTTATATTATACCAGTCGCGAAATGTCAATTTGCTACTTTTACTTGGTTAAGCGGCATTAGCCCTTTTTGATTACGCGGTATTGCAGTATCAGTCCAGTTACCTTGGTGGTAACGAAGAGCTGTTCTCTTGGCAGCGCGGCCGCGGCCAGCGCGCGTCCCAGCTGCCCCTCCACCTGGTACCGGGCAGCCGTGTCCACGTGACGGTACCCCGCCTGCAGCGCCCAGGACACCGCGCGCTCCACCTCGTCGGAGGCAGGCTGCAGCTGACTCTGGAGGGAGGGTTGGCTGTGCTCAATACAAGTCAAAATATCTTTATTCAATTTAGGCCATAACAAGCACTTATGAATGTCAAAAAAACCATCGGTTCGGAAAAACCTCCTGTTGAGGAAAATTCGGCAAGAAAAAGAAACTCAAATACAGTATGCTCTTAATGGAATCTTGTGTCGATTCCATGGCAGGCATGGGGGGGGGAGGAGCACTGCACCGCCTGCCCTGATGCGTACTCAATGAATCATTCTCATTTCTCTCTTTGTTGCAACAACGATGTCGGATATCGCAACAAAATCGCATGCTATCATGAATATCGTAACGATGAATCGACAGTGTATGGATGGGGCTCTTAAAATATCAAGTTGTTTTGATGGTATACCGTGTAGGCGTGTCCTAGCCAGGTGCCCAGCGCGAGCGCAGGCATCCGGCGGCCGTCGCGCAGCCGCAGCAGCGGGGCTTGTCGCGCAGCGCACTGGAAACACACAATACAACATTTTGATACTTGTAAAACAAAGTCACTTTCATCGTCTTTGTATAGGTGTCACTTGGGTGCGCCAAAGTTGGCACACTTTTCGCAAACCATACTGTAATACACACACACACACACACACAAACATCACGCCTGTATTCTCAAATGGGGTAGGCAGAGCACACGAAACGTTACCGTTTCGGAGCCACTTTTAGCAATTTTAGGTTTTAAGTTTGACAAAAACGGTACAATAGTGACAGAAGAGTGACAGGTTGCTAGCCTGTCGCCTACGGTATAATGTAATGTTTCTCCGAATTATTGTTTGTCATATTTTTTTCCCACAGAAACCGTAGACTTTTCATCCTAAAAAACTGTATGGCTAGGTTTGTTTTATAACAATTAAATTATTGGATTCAGAGTAAAAACAGTTAAATGAATGACAAACACTAGTACATTCTGACTTTCAACAAACTATGCGAGCCGAGAACCCATCTCTCTTCAGTCGCTGCACTATTGACATCTTTTATTTGTTTAGCTTTAATAAAGTTACAAAAGTAAGTCTTACAGCAAACGCTACACTCAGTAAGAGCACGGAAACATACATCGCGGCGGCGCGCGCGCAGACCAACTGATTGTCTCGCGATAACGCGCGGGTGCGCTTAAATGTAGGTCTATAGGGTCCCAGTACGTACTGCTCTGTTCTGTATAGGTAGTGCCACGAGAGTTGAAGTGAATTATTATTATTATTACACACACGGTCGGTTGTCAAAGAACGATAACCGCTGGAGTAGATGAGTTCTTGAGTGGAGACCGCGTCTTGGCAAACGTAGTGTAGGGTGCCCTCCGGCCAGGAGTGACGACCTGCGAAAGGCTGCTGGTAGGAGCTGGATGCGTCTAGCCGAGGACAGGGCGCAATGGCGCTCACTGCGGGAGGCCTATGTCCAGCAGTGGACTGCTATAGGCTGATGATGATGATAGACACACACAGCTACAAAAAGAACTGTATGATTGCACAAAAGGAGAATGAAATGAGTCCTGCTGTGCTTCTTCATCAATGAATGAATCAATCATTTAATAATATTGTAAATCTGTTTAAAAAAATATGTACCTCGTTGAGTTTCTTGCCGGATTCTTCTCAGCAGAGGTTTTTCCGAACCGGTGGTAGATTTTTTTTGACATTCATAAGTGCTTGTTATAGCCTAAATTGAATAAAGATATGGATTCGATTTGTAGCATTCGAAGATGCGGATGTAGACAATATCTAATTTTGCTATTTCTGTTTCTTTGGCTAGTTGAAGTATAATTTTGATAGTGTTTTATGCGGCGATTAACCTTAACAGTGAACAGTGATCCCAAATCCTATATTGCTCTCGTGTCTAACATTTTTTAATGCGCAAGTGGTCTCCACGTGGTTTCTGTAATTTTACTATCAAGTTGCAAAAACTACAATCACCGTACAACGTGCCTCTCAAAGAGAGTTTAACTTGACACTGGCGAAATTGTCCTATTTATTAGGACAGAAAAGCCATATTTTAAAAGAGAAGAGAAGAAGAATAAAGATATTTTGACTTTGACTTTGACTTTGAATGTGTTCTTGTGACGAGATGTTCTTGTGTGCGTGACCTCAACTCTGGTGGCGCTGCCTATACGACCTTCTAATGCGCGCCCTGGCAATAAGCTAGATTCCTACAAATCCACCTAATATTATAAATGCGAAAGTTAGTCTGTTTGTTTGTTACCTCACGTGTAAGGCTGAACCGATTTAAGTAGATGAAGTTAGGTTTACAGATTGGTTTGACTTTAGGATAGTTTTTATCCCGGAAAATGGCATGGTTCCTGCGGGATAGCGATGAACGAGTTCTACGCGGACGGAGTCACGGGCAACAGGCTATACAATTATAAAACACTCAAGACTCGAGAGCAAACTTCTGTATTTTTTATGCAAATATTTTCCCTGACCGGGACTCGAACCCGGGACCTCAAGCTTACTCGGCCATCAATATTTATGACCGTGATGCAGTACATAAATTACTGGCACTTGAGGTATCCCATCTTAGGCCTCTAGGTTAGCAACGCATCTGCAATACCCCTGGTGTTGCAGATGTTTATGGGCGGTGGTGATCTCTTACCATCAGGAGACCCACTTGCTCGTTTGCCATCCAGTCGAATAAAAAAAAAGATCAGGGCGTACGTTACCAGTTCGTACATTCCCAGTCGTACTTTTTGGGACGGACAATAATGCACCCACTGTGCTACTGACGGAGAGATAAATAGTTACCCTTGACCTTTGCTATCCTTATCTAACCGTGTAATAGAACTTCGTCATCTCTTATGTAAACCACAATAGCATTGTTTAGTTCACATCTCAACTGTCGATTACGACGCCACTCTGTCAAAAGTGTGAACATGGAACCATTTCACAGTAAACGTCATAGTGATATCCCATTAATTAACAAGGAAATCGTAATGACTTTTCCTTAGAAAAGATTCCATGGCGGCTCATGAATTAAAGTCCTAGACCGGACAACGTAGGTGGGCCAATCAACTTTTTTACCGACACTAATGTGTCCGCGACATTTTTCAAACAATTGCAGATTTTTGTAAGTAAACATGTTTTATCTGTAATTTAATAGATGGTGTACATGAATACATGCCATCCTACGTAAGTTCCACCTATTAAACCGTGAAATATCTTGTTGGAAGTAGAATTTTTTGGTAACGCCAGAGACAATTTTGGTAACGCAGGAGACGCCCAAAGTGTCGGTAAAATAGTTGATTGGCCCAGGGGCTGCGTTATCGGAGACCCTACCCTAGGTAGTTCTAGCCCACTATACATTTTGTTTTCTTCTTTTTAGCATTTTTTAAGGCAGTCGGGTTTTTAGGGTTCCGGAGCCAAAATGGCAAAAACGGAACCCTTATAGTTTCGTCTGTCTGTCTGTCTGTCTGTCCGTCCGCGGCTTTGCTCAAGGACTATCAATGCTAGAAAGCTGTAATTTTGCACGGATATATAAGTAAACTATGCCGACAAAATGGTACAATTAAAAAAAAAAAAATTTTTTAGGGTACCTCCCATAGACGTAAAGTGGGGGTGATTTTTTTTCTCATCCAACCCTGTTGTGGGTATCGTTCAATAGGTCTTTTTAAAACCATTTGCGGTTGCTAAAACGATTTTTCGATTCAGTGATTTTTTTGCGAAATATTCAACTTTAAGTGCAAATTTCATTATACCGAGCGTCCCCCCCCCCTCTAAAATCTAAACCGGTGGGTGGAAAAATTTGAAAAAAATCAGGATGGTAGTAAGTATATCAAACTTTCAGGAAAACTATAACGGTCTAAGTTTGCTTAAGAATTATTAGTAGTTTATGAGTAAATAGCAGCTTAAGGTATAAAATATACCTAAACTTGGAAGATCT
>NC_133498.1:10587907-10601009 GCF_025370935.1 Choristoneura fumiferana | reverse complement strand
AGGTACAGGTCCCGGTCTGGTTCACTTCCCTGCGCACGACGATCTCGCCGCTGACGGGGCTCGTGGAGGTGAAATTTGAAAATCCCGGTGTTTCGGGGTGAAGTCCGGAACGGCAGTTCGACAGGGCAGCTGACTCGTTCGGCTCAGGTACGACCCCAGACTTGCTCCCTGGAAATCCGCAATTTGGCCGTTCATAAAAAGTCCGGATTCCAGTTAGTGACTGCGACATCGGATTTTTTCGATGAAATGTTTTTAGCTGGATGTTTGCGGATACGGGTTAAGTGAACCCCCAAGCACTAATTAGCAATCCTTGATGTGGCAGTCACAAATAATATCCTCGTTTACAAGCACAGACAGAAGGTGAAATATCTATTACAAAAAGAAGCACTTAGTTGGCCAAAAAGCATTGTGATCCAATTTAGATGTATGTGTAAATATTAATAAGTAATTAATTACATAGCATGGATCAACAATTAGTAGATATTTCTGTTAGCTGCATTAATATTTTCAATATGAGGGTAGGTCAAATTTCTTAGAATGTTCAGTAGTACATAGTATTACAAAGCTTTGTCAAGCGGCTAGTTTAATTAAGTGGCTGAGATGATAAAAACAGTAACGCTAAATAAAAATGAATAAGATTTTCAACAATAATCGATTAAATAAACCGACAACCAGGCCGTATCATATGAATATTTTTAAAATAAAACAAGCATCAACCTAACTCACATCCAGGCAATTTTTTAAATTAGAATAAATTAAAATTTATTAACTTTAAATTAATTATTTGTAGGAGGGTAAGTTGAAGTTCTAGAGTTGAGCGCACTGCAATTTAAAGCGTTATTTACAAGCCGGCGTCGTTATGCGGATGGAAATGATCTTGCGCTGACGCTTGGAGGTAAATCTAAAAACACACAAATAAGGGTGCAATGCGAATACAATTGACAGGCTAGCTGTTGTTCTTACGAAGATAATAAATGTTCGCAACACTCCCCGACTCGGGAAACACTTCACTTGATTTTATTTGTGGAATTAATAAATTTGAATGGCGAAAATATAATTAACAAATTTACATATTCTATTCTTTTTTGGTGTTTGTTGGTGGCTGCTGCACGGCAAAGTAATCTGCTCCGCTCCTGTCGCAAACACATCGCCTCGCATCACCGTTATTATTTATCCGTGTGACGTAGCTCATTGTTAAGCCGACCGGTTTTATCTAATACGAAAACGCTGCGCGCTTTCTGCTTGTTTGTAAATATTTATTTTTAGTGTTATTTTTTTTTTATAAAAAATTCTAGTACAATTGTGTATTCGTTTTTGTATTGTTAGTAATTAGAATTAAATAATTATTTGTAGAAGTAAAATTACTTGATTTAATTTTTTTATCTCACATTTATGAGTTTATTAATGTTTTTAAATTAAAAAAACGATTGATGTAGTACAAAGGAGCAGATCTGCTACATACCCCCCTTTTTAGGTTTGGATTTTTACTTATAAAAATCCACTATCTCAATTTCTGCTTCAAAGTTATACTAATCCTTACAGGCTTCACACTCACAGAATCCTTAAACCACCCGAAATCACGCATTCAAAATAGCAGTAACGCTTCTAACGTGTTATTGCGACCTAACTGACTGAGTATATATTTTAGGCAATAATATTATACTCTCGTATAACAATTGAAAGATGTTAAAGCGACTGTTGATCAACTATCATGGTTTTGATTGATTCGAAGATACACCTTTTAGGTAGAAGAACCCAGCGTCCACCATCCGGTAGGAGACAGCAAACATTTTAAGTTATAGATCCACCTTTTAGGTAGTGAAGCCCAGCGTCCGCTATCTGGTAGGAGACAGCAAACATAATAAAGCAGATTTGCTAGATGTAGTACATATAGTTTTAAAGTAATCCATGATAATAATTGATCATTAGACAAAAAGTGTAGAGATAGTATACCGCTGTCATATAATTTTAGAACATTTGTGTTTTTAGTATTTATAATTTATTAATTTAAAATCTTTAACATGCCAGTTACCTATGTTATTGCCGTTCATATCCTCGAGCTCGTAGACTAAGTTCGATTTTTTTGTGACAATTTTACATTTCATGTATTTAGGAGCCAGTTTTTTCGAGAACCTATTGTCCTTGTTGCTTTGAAAGAAAGTCTTCTTCCAGATTATGTCGCCGACATTGAAGTGAATGTCTTTACGACGCAGATTATAGTGGTTACTATTTCGAGAGTGAGACTTTATCATAGACGATTGGACCTTTTCAAAATAAGTTCGTAAGTACCCTAAATTTTCAGCGTACACCTCTCTGGGTGTGAAAATCATGTCGTGGTTAGCGTCTGAATCGATATATTGAGAGCCACAAGCTACCAATTCTCTACCGTAAATTAAGAAGGAAGGTGTGAATCCTGTAACTTCGTTGACAGAAGAATTTATGGCAAACTGGATTTTGGTGATGTTAGTATCCCACGATCTATGATCATTTTCGATAAATGTGGATACGGCGGTCATGGCAGTTTTATTGTAGCGTTCTACGCAGTTCACTTGAGGTGTATATTTAGGTGTGTAATTTACGTTTGGAATGTTGTATTTTGAAAATAATTGTTTAAGTATGTTGCTTGTGAATTGCTTTCCATTGTCCATTAAGATGGTACTAGGGACACCATGAACAAGAAAAACGTTTTCCTCAAGAGCTCTAGCTATAATCTCACTTGTTGCGCGTTTAATTGGGAAAAGTAAACAGTATTTGCTAAAACAACAAGTTACGACGAACAGAAAGGTATTTTGTTTTCTTGAAGGAGGTAGCGGTCCCACAAGATCCATACTAAGCATTTGGAATGGACGGGAACAGTCTTTAGGACGGCCCATCATACCCAGAGTTGCATGATTAGAATGTTTGTGCGCGTTACATGCGTCACACTTTGTAATGAAATTTGTGACATCACGGTGCATGTCGGGCCAAAAGTATTTTAAGCACATCCGCTTGAATGTTTTAAAGATCCCAAAGTGACCGGAAGTTGGTTCAGAATGATTTTTAGCTATGATGTCAGTTCTGTGTTCGAGAGGTATTACTTCTTTCCACTCAAATTCCCTTGTAAGAGGATTCAGACTCTTTTTGTGCCGATATAGTTTATTTCCAGCAACTTTATAATCTAAGAATGACAAAGGAGAATTCTGACAACCGTTGTAAATGTTTAAGTACCATGGGTCTTTAGTGATATATGCTACATTAGAATTTACACGAGTATCGTCAACAGCGGCTACAGGAACTGAACGTGAAAGGCTATCAGGTACAACATTTTCAGAACCTCGGCGATGTCTAATTTCTAAGTTAAATGCTGACATTCGAACACCCCAACGGGCTAAACGACCCGTGGGATTGTTGATGTTTAGGAACCATTTCAAGGACGAGTGATCAGTAAAAACGACCGTCGTTTTACCGTTTTCTAAGTAGCACCTCCAGTGTTCAATGGCTAATAAAACGGCTAGGGCTTCTCGTTCGGTAGCACTGTAATTTCGTTCTTTACTAGAGAGGGACTTGCTCATATATGCAATAACTTTTTCCTCACCATTGATAACCTGGGTTAACACTGCGCCAATTCCAAAGTCACTGGCATCAGTATGCACTTGAAAAAGGTTGCGAGTAGTCTGGACAAGATAGAACTGGCGAAGAGATAAGACATTCTTTAAGTGTACGAAAGGCTTTGTCCGCTTCCGGTGACCAATGGAAAGGTGGGGAAGTTTTAGCTTGGGAAGTTAACTTATTGAGCGGAGCTGCTATTGAGCTGAAATTTGTTATAAACCTTCGATACCATGAAGCTGTACCGATAAACCGGCGAACTTCCTTTCGGTTGGTAGGCGTGGGGTAGTTAATGATCGCTTCAACTTTATCTGGGTCAGGCTGAAGGCCGTTAGAATTTACAACGTAGCCCAAGTACTTAAGTTGTTTCTTAAAGAAATTGCACTTTTTGAAACTAATAGTTAGATTAGCCGATTTTAGTTTTTCAAAAACGCGGGCAAGTAAAGATATGTGTTGCTCAAAAGTCGGGGAAACAATAATGATATCATCGATGTAGACGAAAACCTTGTGTTCAAATTCGGGACCATAAAAAAGCATGTCAACTAAGCGTTGTTGCGTCGCTGGTGCATTAGTTAAACCAAACGGCATAGATTTAAATTGAAAACTGCCTCTAGATGGAATGTAGAAAGCCGTCTTACACTTATCTTCGTGCTTAATGGGGATTTGCCAAAAACTTTTTGATAGATCTAAACTGGATAGATATTTTGCATCGCGCAAGTTATCAAGAATCTCAGAAATGTATGGTATACTATACGCGTCTTTAGTGGTGACAGCATTGAGCTTGCGACTATCTAAGCAGAATCTGAGTTCCCCGTTTTTCTTAGGCGTTAGCAATACAGGCGAAGACCAGGGACTTTCACACGGTTCAACAACGTCCTCCTGCAGCATTTCATCCAATTGCTCAACAAGGACACGTTGCTTTTCAGGGGACATCCTATAGTACCGCTGCCGAATAGGAACAGCATCTCCAGTGTCAATATTGTGAGCTATCAGAGAGGTACGTCCTAGACCACGTTGTTCGTAAGAAATTTCCCGAAATTGTGATATAATAAGGTCGGCAGTAGCCCTTTGTTCCGCGGATAAGTGGTCATAATCGCAAACGTGCATGTTAGGTTTCGTTGAAATTGTATCTAGCGTGTTAATATCCTTAGAAATTGTTACCGAATCTAAGTTTTTAGGGAAAAGACTGAATGTTCTCCAAAAATCCATACCTAAGATTAAAATATTATTTATTTGAGGAACTATGTAGACCTTTAGTATATGTATTTGATTTAGAAAGGATATTGGTAACTGTACTGTACCAATACTCTTTAATTTTTGTCCCCCGGCAGCAACAAAATTTAATGGTTCATCCTCCTCAAGCGCAAAACCGCCCTCTAAGAACGTTCGTGATAATTATTACCTATAATGGTAACGCTAGAACCTGTATCGAGTAACCCATTCATAGGATTACCATTAATGTTAACAGAAACAAATGGTCTACTATTTTGAAGACTAGTTCTAGTTTTATTTTGAGTACTGTGGATTGAAGTTACCGAATAGCATGCGAAAAATTTAGATATGAAATCGAGCCATGATTTCCATTCCGTTTTGTTAAAGTTACTATTAGTTTTGCCTTTAGCCATCGATTCACTGCAATCCACAGAACTTAGTTTTTTGAAGTGCTAGGTTTAGGGTTACATTTCGTGCAGTCTGGGTAACGAATGCCCTTTGTACCGCATTTGAAACAGATCGGAAAATGTGGTTGTCTGCATTCCCTAAGAGAATGAGAATTACTACGACACCTAGGGCAGTATCTAGTATGAGTATGCGGTACTTGATTCGAATGGCCAGGTGACACATGAACTGCGTTGATAGGGGTAGCCCTCTCTTGCGTAGGTTTAGTGGAATTGTGATTATATTTGTTTGAATAATTATGTTGATTATAGTTATAATTATAGTTTCTGAATTTAGAATAGTTATTTGGCTGCAAATAGTTCTTGTTATTGTTACAGTTATTAAACTTGTGTTGTTTAGTGTAGGCAAATTCTGGTGCTAACGTTTCAGGCGTTACTCTAGGAGGCTCGTGAAATTGAGATTGACGTGAATGAATGCTTTCAAAGTTAAAACAAATTCTCTTTAGTGAGTCGATGTCAGATATATCCGGGTGCGCAGCAAGAGTACTAGCATAACACGGTCTTATATTATGGAGAATAATTTCCAATTTGTCCTGCTCACTCAACGCTTTAGTCAGTCTAGAAAACATACCGTGCATTATGGATAAATATATGGTGATATTCTCCAGTTCACCTTGAGTACGTGACCTAATCTCTGCTAGAAGCCGATAATCATAATCTCTTTGCCCGAAATCCTGCTTAAGCAAACGAACAACCTCATCCCAAGTTTTTACTTTCTCTTTAATACAACGAAACCAATGTAAAGCGTCATCAGTAAAAATTTCGTACGCGAACTTCAATAACCGATCCTTTCCGATGTTTCTAGCATATACGAATTCATCGACTCTTTGAATGAACGATAGGACGCAGGTTTTACCAGAATACTTCAATTTAGCTAGATCTGAATTTAAATTGCGATCGCAGGTGACAGGCGCAGTATCAGGCTCAGAAGGAGATTCGGAAGTTGTATGTGGCTTCATAGTCAAAAGGTCCCTGTACTGGTTATTAAATGCAGTACAGTTTTGCTTGTACTGATCAGCCAAACTGGCATCAACATTCAAAATCCTATTAGCCCTATGGTATATATGATGAAGAAGGTTTTCCGCGCGCAAGAACAAGTTTCTGTCAAAGCGACTCTTTAGTGTAGCTAACATGGTTTGGGATTTTTGAAGACTCTCTTTCGCAGCAACAAGATCAACTGAAGGTTCCAGATGCGATTCAAGAATGTCCTCCGCGGGTGTGGACAATTTAACAATTTGGCTACGTAACTCTTGTACCGAACCGGCTGAACCACCACGGAGTAGGACTTCGTATTCAAGCTCCGCTTTTTGAAGTGATAGGTATTTAATCGGGTATGCCATAATGTATTAAATAAATTTCAAAATTTTGTTCAAGTGAGATGCTTGATTGAGAAGGTGTGAGTGTTGCGACTGCACATAAATTTATTTAAAAGCGTTATAATTCGCTGCCAAGTATGTGGAATGCACTGTAATAAGCGAACTGTTAAAAAAAAATTATGAAAATACAGAAATTAAAATAATAATGTGGGTAGACACACTATTCGAAAAATCTAGAACGCACTAAACATTCATGAGTTAAGCATCCACGTACTAAACAACTGCAATAAAATCAGCCGTGATAACAATTTGATTGAAAAGCCGCTACAAAACGCTGCCCAGTTATTGGTATTCAGCTGTAGTAATAAGTTTAAATTTCGTATCTATAATTATATTATAAATTAAAATAGTTTGGTGGGTAGGCACATTAAAAAACCTAAAATTATAAAAATAACATAAACCAGGCAGCTGCAATACTGATTCACAAATTTAAAAAGCAGTTATTAATATTGTTGCCCAGCAAACGGATTCAATTAAAATTTTGAGATTGATTATTGATAAAATTAAAATGAATAAAAATTGACTATTGAGGTAGTCTCACCATAAAATGAAACTACTAGTAAAGACTAGTAGATTTCATATAGATTTAAAATACAAATAAAATTTCTGCTAGTACAGAACCTAGCAATTTTTGTGAAATGAATATGATATAATTTAAAAAAATAACATTGGAATAGATCACTTGCGTAATAACCAGCAGATTTTAACGAGAAAAAAAATCCCATTTACTAGACAACAGCAATAATTATTTGTGAATCCTACAAAGCCACTACTCGATGGAATAAGTTGCCGAATAAACTGATTGTAAGAAATTGTAAAATAAATCGATTGTTCTAAAATTGTAAAATAAATCAATTGTATAAGTTAAATAAATCAATTGTAAATGTTAAAAAATAATAAATAATTATGTGGTCAATAAACCAAAAAAAATAATAACTTAATAATTAATTGTGTATAAAGGAACTATTTATTAGACAACCATATTGAACATTGTTAATCCATCAAAAAACAGTTAAAAAAATAGCCAGTACGCGGTTTCCAATTAATTGACTAAATTAATTTATAATTTTATTCCATTAACTCAAAAATAATAATGTGGGTAGACACATTATTACATTTTTTTTTTAAACAGATTAACTAGATACTATACGATTTTCCTTGCTAAATCACTGAGGATAGTTGAAACAGTTATAAAGAATTTCACAGTAAAAAGATTCTCTAAAAAATTAAAAAAAAAAAAACGTTCAACTGCTTGTACACTAAGAAAAATAATGTGGGTAGACACACTATTCCGAAACTTCCAGCAATGTTAAACACAGATTCAAACTTAGCCTAGGATAACCGCGTACTAGTAACTGCAGAAAATCAGCCTTACAACTAAATTTGCCGAAAACAGAAGCCACCAACACCAATGAAAACTAAAAAATACTAAGGATCTGTACCTAGTGCGCTCAACTCTTCTAAAAAAAACCGCTAGTAAGGCGCCAATGTGGCGTTTTTATAGTTTTTAGAGGTAGAAAATTTATTAGCTAGCGTGGGTGATAAATAAGCTCAAGACCAAAATTAAAATTCACAAAATTTATTCCAATTAAATAATGCTCCGGCTAGGTCGCGGGTAAGTAGAATCTACGAGTTGAGCGCACTGAATTTAAATGGCAAAGGTACAGGTCCCGGTCTGGGTTCACTTCCCTGCGCACGACGATCTCGCCGCTGACGGGGCTCGTGGAGGTGAAATTTGAAATCCCGGTGTTTCGGGGTGAAGTCCCGGAACGGCAGTTCGACAGGGCAGCTGACTCGTTCGGCTCAGGTACGACCCCCAGACTTGCTCCCTGGAAATCCCGCAATTTTGGCCGTTCATAAAAAGTCCGGATTCCAGTTAGTGACTGCGACATCGGATTTTTTCGATGAAATGTTTTTAGCTGGATGTTTGCGGATACGGGTTAAGTGAACCCCCAAGCACTAATTAGCAATCCTTGATGTGGCAGTCACAAATAATATCCTCGTTTACAAGCACAGACAGAAGGTGAAATATCTATTACAAAAAGAAGCACTTAGTTGGCCAAAAGCATTGTGATCCAATTTAGATGTATTTGTAAGATAATAAGGTAATTAATTACATAGCATGGATCAACAATTAGTAGATATTCTGTTTAGCTGCATTAATATTTTCAATATGAGGGTAGGTCAAATTTCTAGAATGTTCAGTAGTACATAGTATTACAAAGCTTTGTCAAGCGGCTATGTTTAATTAAGTGGCTGAGATTGATAAAAACAGTAACGCTAAATAAAATAGAATTTAAGATTTTCAACAATAATCGATTAAATAAACCGACCAACCCAGCCGGTATCAATATGAATATTTTAAATAAAACAAGCATCAAACCTAACTCACATCCAGGCAATTTTTTAAATTAGAATAAATAATAATTTTATTAACATTTATAATTATTATTTGTAGGAGGGTAGCTTGATGTTCTAGACTAGACGGAACGCAAGTACTACGAAGCGGTATTTACAAGCAGCGTCGTTATGCGGATGAAATGATTGCACTAGACGATTTACTAAATCTAAAAAAACACACAAATAAGCATGCAATGCGAATTACAATTGTAGGCTAGAATGTTTGTCTTACGAAGATAATAAATGTTCGCAACACTCACCCGACTCGGGGAAACACTTCACTTGATTTTATTTGTGGAATTAATAAATTTGAATGGCGAAAATATTAATTAACAAATTTACATATTCTATTTTCTTTTTGGTGTTTGTTGGTGGCTGCTGCACGGCAAAGTAATCTGCTCCGCTCCTGTCGCAAACACATCGCCTCGCATCACCGTTATTATTTATCCGTGTGACGTAGCTCATTGTTAAGCCGACCGGTTTTATCTAATACGAAAACGCTGCGCGCTTTCTGCTTGTTTGTAAATATTTATTTTTAGTGTTATTTTTTTTTATAAAAAATTCTAGTACAATTGTGTATTCGTTTTTGTATTGTTAGTAATTAGAATTAAATAATTATTTGTAGAAGTAAAATTACTTGATTTAATTTTTTTATCTCACATTTATGAGTTAATTAATGTTTTTAAATTAAAAAAACGATTGATGTAGTACAAAGGAGCAGATCTGCTACAAACTAACTAAACTAAACTTCGATTTTCGAATTTCATATTAGTCAGCCAGATTTTACACTATTACTTGTCTTATGGCTACTTGCTGGAAACACATAAATATCGAGTTAGCGTTAAGCTCAGTTTAGTATTGTCAAATTGTATGGAACTGTCAAGCTTAAGCCTGGATTAACTACTCAATCTAGATTTATTTTTTCCTGCAAGATGGCCTTAGTGTATTATAAATGCAAAACTGTATGTTACTTATTCACGGTAAAACGCCTTCACGATATTGTATACAATTTGGTATGCAGATAGCCGGATATCTGGAATAACACATAATAATATGCTGCGTTGTCTCCGACATTCCCACGGGATTGAGATAAAATTCAAAGGTAGGTACTAAAAAAGTAAAACCGACACCAAAAATAAAAATAACAAAAAATGGAACCGACTACAAAACCCTTGAAAATATTTTTCTAGGTAGATACCTACTAGCTCGAAGTCGGTGCCTTTATTTCTTGGAGTCGGTTTTACTTTATTGTTAAAAAAAATCTTTATTTCTCACTTTTTAGTGATTTGTAGCCAAAGTACATCTCACAATGATTCCATTAAGCCCAAACACGGCTTAGTTACCTTGTTTTATAACAGAGTTCCATTGCCTACCTTCCGGCTTCAGCATCAGATCAGTTCGAAGGAATCATTATTTTAAAGCTTCCTCTTAGTCGCTTATCTAGGTTTATTAATCATGATCGTTTATAGACGAGCGAGCATTACTTAGCTTTGACGAGTTCCATTGGCCATCTACGGTCTTCTTCATCAGGTCCAGTTTACCAAATGATAATTTCTGGATGTAAATGCTTATCTCAATGCAATGTCAAAATCGCCATAGGTATGCCTATAAATTTGTGGTTTGCCTCGATTTCCCTAGGATCCATCATCAGATCTTGACTTGGTGACAAGGGATCTTCAGAGAGTACTCGTTCAAATAAAAATAAAAAATTGAAAATCGGTTCGCTGAGTAATCGGTAAACATACATAAAAAAATACATACACATAGAACCTCCTCCTTTTTTGAAGTCGGTTAAAAAGTAGTAGTATTCTTGTACAATACAAGGATTAGGGTACCTTTCCACCAGAGATGTGCTATTTTACGTTGCTATGTATGTGTTTCATATCTATCCACCAATCATATTTATTAGTCCACATAGCATAGCACTGATGGAAACGGGTTCAACTAGGTTTTTTAAAACGGTAGGTTTTTATATGGAAAGATGCGTGCTGTGGATGGGTGCTATGGATGCGTGCTGGCTGTGGTGCTGTGGATGCGTGCTCTAGATGCGTGCTATGGATGCGTGCTATGGATGCGTGCTGGCTGTGGTGCTGTGGATGGGTGCTTTGGATGCGTGCTATGGATGCGTGCTCTAGATGCGTGCTATGGATGCGTGCTGTGGATGGGTGCAATGGATGCGTACTGTGGATGGGTGCTATGGATGCGTGCTGGCTGTGGTGCTGTGGATGCGTGCTGGCTGTGGTGCTGTGGATGCGTGCTCTGGATGCGTGCTGGCTGTGGTGCCTGGGATGCGTGCTCTAGATGCGTACTATGAATGCGTTCTATTGGAGGCGTGCTATGGATGCGTGCTATGGATGCGTGCTCTGGATGCGTGCTGTGGATGGGTGCTCTGGATGCGTGCTGTGGATGGGTGCTCTGGATGCGTGCTCTGGATGCGTGCTATGGATGCGTGCTGTGGATGCGTGTTGTGGATGCGTGCTCTGGATGCGTGCTCTGGATGCGTGCTGTGGATGGGTGCTCTGGATGGGTGCTCTGGATGCGTGCTATGGATGCGTGCTGTGGATGCGTGCTGTGGATGCGTGCTCTGGATGCGTGCTATGGAATGGATGCGATTCCCACGGGGTTTTTTATGAAATCCCGGAATTTCTTCAACTGCTAAACCTTAAGGTTTACGCATCCAAAGTCGCAGATAACATTAGTACGTAATATTTACTATGTAAGGCCCAGTTAAGACCCGCATGAAACATCGTGCAAGTTGCATTGGTTTCATATCGGCATAATAATAATGATTGGCGTAATGTATTTTTCTTCGAAACCTTTATACAACTGAATCCATCAATTGTTCAGAATTGTTATAAAACAAACGTAACCCATAAGTTTTTTTAGGATGACCATTTCAAAATATCTGAAAATGTACGTTTTTGACGGGAAAATTATGATTAAAAAATTATGTCAATCATTATAATCATGAATATTGTGCTACACACCCATTAAATTTAACGTACTATATATGTCGGCGGCCGATCGTAAAATCCGCCAGATCACGAAATTCCTAGGCATATCGTGAAACGCCGCCATTTCATGATATGCCTAAACGTTGGCCAGGCATATCACGATGTGCCTGAGAAATAATACGCAGATCGATTAGAGCAACGCATCGTCGATATTCCTAGCTCTATACCGGGCACATCGTAAAATAGTTTCTTTTTGGCCACTGGTGGCGCTGCGTATGCAATGGCGGCCGTGGACCAGCTGACCGCCCGTGTTTGTTTAGCGCGTGAAAAATGTCGGCGTCGCAACAAAATGATCTTTAAACCGAAAATAGTGATTGAATTCAAAATAGAAGTGCAAAAGAAGCTTTTGAACATCAGCTCCGTTCTTTTTATGTGAATCAAACGGATTTTTGCACAATGTGAAAAAACCGTGGACGTCTGCCCGTATTTTAGAGGTTAGAATTTTGTTGGTAAATAAAGTATTCACTAGTTGTTATTTATTTATATAGAAAATATTAGGTACGACGAGCGAGCGAGGAGTGGTTAGTATTCATTGTGATTACGACGCACGAGCCGAGCGAGCGAAGCGAGCGTGCCGCGGCAGCGGCCGGCGAAAGTGCCAGAACCGATATGGCGGCGTTTCATGATATGCCTAGGAATTTCATGATCTGCCTGAACTGGCCAAATCATGAAATGGCGGCGCTTCATGATATGCCTAGGAATTTCATGATCTGCCTAAACGTCGCTAGGCAAAATCGCTAAACGGTGAGTTATCAACGATATGGCGGATGTCCCTTAGCCAATTCATGAATGGCGGCATTTCACGATATGCCTAGGAATTTCGTGATCTGGCGGATTTTACGATCGGCCGCCGACATATACATATACTAGACAATATTGGGACGAGAACAACAGTTCACGTTGGTCTAAACCTTGTCGAACCTTTTCGCAACAAACTTCATTGGTACCTACTACTTCTTTGTCAGATACAGCGATATGGCATTCAATCATTGTGACAAAGTTCTACAGGCCTACATTGTTTGACTACAGTGAACGCCCTATCGATTTGGTA
>NC_133498.1:10566159-10587807 GCF_025370935.1 Choristoneura fumiferana | reverse complement strand
TCGCAAGCATAGAAGCCTGGCTCAAGGGCACTTGGCTAACAAGAGACAGTAACGACACCAAGGCGGTACTGCAACAACATCCGCAGACTTCTCTTGTCTGGCCTGTGGGCGAACATGTCGCTCTCGCATCGTATGGGTCAGCCACCAGACGTTGTGCACAGGCAACACGCCAAAATTCGTCTGGAACAGACGGCGTAGGCCTGATGATGAAATAGGATAGGGTGCAAGTGCAATCCTATGCACGCGACGCGCGCAGTTAGCGCTGCTCAAACTATTGTTCAAACTGGCGACCTGAATATGACGTCGGCCAAGATACATTGTACAGGTCACCTGCATTAATATCTGCCACAGCGGAGCGTGCAAAAATATCTGTCACGTCCTACCGGCCCTAGAAATAGAGTCGTATCAGATGTTATGCACGCTGTGTTGTGTCAGATATTGGTGCTGGTGACTGTACAAGGCCCTAGTGCCCTGATGATGACGATTCCAAGTCTTTTCACCAAGAGTTGTTATCTTGGAACTATTGATCATTGTGTCAAACTGGTAGGTTTGTGTTCTACAAACAGAAACTTATCTCAAAGCTCACCTCGACCTGCAGCACGGCCGGCGTCGGCAGCCCGTGCTCCGGATCCTCTCCATCATGTCCTGGTTAAAGTTGGAGACGCCGATGGACCGCGCCAGTCCTGCCGCTGAGCCGCCGCCATGCCGCGCCAAGTCTCCAGATAGTCTGTATAGTCGTACGTCAGGTTCGCCTGGACACAATAACATTATAATTATTATTATTACTCGTTAGCGTGATAAGTCTCGAGTGTGGGTACTTTCATATAATGTATTAAGTGAAAAAATAATTATGTCAAAAATCATTATGACAGATATTACATATATAATGGCGTTCAACAATTATTTCGAACTCACCTTGCTGTCGCCTCAACCGTCTCAACCACTCTTCGGTAACAGCAATATGGTTTAGTGAATAACTGGTATGGGTATGTAGTAGGTATTCATACATGGTGATACTCACAAACTGTCCGACCGGCCAGTGCATAAGGTACAGATCCACGTAGTCAAGTCCGAGCCGCGTTAGCGACGCGCGCAGCGCCGGCGCCACCGCGTCCTGCGCGTGCGCATCGTTCCACAGCTGTAACACGTATAATACAGTCAAGGAAACTGAATCCGTACCTAACAGGGTGGAACTTTTTCATAATCAATTCGCTATGATTTCTTTGCCAAATGTTTGGATGTCCACATGACTAGTATCTAGCACAATGATTCCACCCTGGTACCTACCGACGTGATTTAGTTTCATAAAAACTATACAAATAAGCATATTAGTGTAATTTAGAATACTAATAATACTTTAATAATTTAGATATCTCTGAATATCCAGTGTTAGTAGAGACCCCCTCCTAACCAAAATGTACGCAGTGTGGGATCGTTTTAGATGAATACCGAATAAGACTCTGGCCAGCAGTACGGACGTCCAGGTCCAATTTGAATACCTATTTTAATAGTGCCCAATTGCGACTTGCTTGATAAGATTTTTAGGATTAGAGTAAGTTAGTGTTAGTTCTATTTTTATTTATTTTTGTTAATTATTGTATGTATTACGTGTTATTTATTAAATAAAACCCTATACATTTTAATCGATCTAACTAAAGGAATAGTGCAATGTTGCGTAACCAACTATTGCCCCGTATCTGACTAAAGCCAATTTTTGCAGAGGAGCGTTAAATTTAAAATATCTTTGGGTTATATTATACCAGTCGCCGAAATGTCGATTGCTACTTTTTTACTTGCTAAGCGGCATTTAGCCCTTTTTGATTACGCGGTATTGCAGTATCAGTCAGTTACCTTGGTGGTAACGAAGAGCTGTTCTCTTGGCAGCGCGGCCGCGGCCAGCGCGCGTCCCAGCTGCCCCTCCACCTGGTACCGGGCAGCCGTGTCCACGTGACGGTACCCCGCCTGCAGCGCCCAGGACACCGCGCGCTCCACCTCGTCGGAGGCAGGCTGCAGCTGACTCTGGAGGGAGGGTTGGCTGTGCTCAATACAAGTCAAAATATCTTTATTCAATTTAGGCCATAACAAGCACTTATGAATGTCAAAAAAAACCACCGGTTCGGAAAAACCTCTATTGAGAAAAATTCGGCAAGAAACTCAAATACAGTATGCTCTTAATGGAATCTTGTGTCGATTCCATGGCAGGCATGGGGGGGGGGGGAGGAGCACTGCGCCGCCTGCCCTGATGCGTACTCAATGAATCATTCTCTTTTCTCTCTTTGTTCCAACAACGTTTGGCCAGGACGGGCTCGCTCGCCTGTAGTAGTCGCAGTACCTAAACCTTTTCGGGTTTTTCGGCCCATAGCGTTTTTAATCATAATTTTCTCCGTCCGCGTAGATCACTCCCGCGGAAACTGGGTATACAATTTTCCAGGATAAAAACTATCCTATGTCCTTCCCCAGATCTCAAATTATCTGCACACCGAATTTCATCTTAATCGGTTCAGCAGTTTAGACGTAAAGAGGTCGCAAACAAACAAACAGACTTACAAACTATCACAATTGGGTTATCTAGTCGTTTCAAACTGGTACCTACAATACAGGTTATGCGGCATACACTAAAAAAAAAAGATTAGCTGGTAACATAACTTGAGTAACTACAAAACTAAGGCCAACTACCTAGTATACTAAAAGTTAGGTGATGTCTTACAAAATCAGGTAATATTAGCATTATTTTGGTTCATAATCAGTAAATTTTGGCTAAACGTCAGTAGCCTAACCAGTTCAGCTATCCTTTTTTTTTCAGTGTACTACTAAAAGGCCCCATACACGGTACGATTCGTCTGTACAATCCGTCGCTTCAGACCGATCGAAACGACGAATCGATAGCGTATGTCAAGATCGTTAACGATTTACTTCATCGAATATCGTGACGATGAATCGACAGTGTACTTATGGGGCTTAAAATATCAAGTTGTTTTGATGGTATACCGTGTAGGCGTGTCCTAGCCAGGTGCCCAGCGCGAGCGCAGGCATCCGGCGGCCGTCGCGCAGCCGCAGCAGCGGGGCTTGTCGCGCAGCGCACTGGAAACACACAATACAACATTTTGATACTTGTAAAACAAAGTCACTTTCATCGTCTTTGTATAGGGGTCACTTGGGTGCGCCAAAGTTGGCATACTTTTCGCAAACCATACTGTAATACACACACACACACACACACACACACACACACAAACATCACGCCTGTATTTTCAAATGGGGTAGGTAGAGCACACGAGACGTTACCGTTTCGGAGCCACATTTAGCAATTTTAGGTACCATCAGCCAAATAAGTGGTCTATCAATTTTTAAACAAGTTCCTATCAATGAATATGTCGCTAAAGTCGAACTTTCAAGTTGACAGACACGTCTATTGGCATTATTGTTTTATGACATGCAAACGATTATCAACTTTAGGGTGGTAGACCACATATTTGGCTGATGATACAATAGTGACAGAAGAGTGACAGGTTGCTAGCCTGTCGCCTACGGTATTATGTAATGTTTCTCCGAATTATTGTTTGTCATATTTTATCCCACAGAAACCGTAGACTTTTCATCCTAAAAACTGTATGGCTAGGTTTGTTTTATAACAATTCTGATCAATTATAGGATTCAGAGTAAAAACAGTTAAATGAATGACAAACACTAGTACATTATGACTTTCACCAAACTATGCGAGCCGAGAACCCATCTCTCTTCAGTCGCTGCACTATTGACATCTTTTATTTCTTTAGCTTTAATAAAATTTACAAAAGCAAGTCTTACAGCAAACGCTACACTCAGTAAGATCACGGAAACATACATCGCGGCGGCGCGCGCGCAGACCAACTGATAACGCGCGGGTGCGCTTAAATGTAGATTGTAGGTCTATAGGTCCCAGTACGTACTGCTCTGTTCTGTATAGGTAGTGCCACGAGAGTTGAAGTGAATTATTATTATTACACACACGGTCGGTTGTCAAAGAACCGATAACCGCTGGAGTAGATGAGTTCTTGAGTGGAGACCGCGTCTTGGCAAATGTAGTGTAGGGCGCCCTCCGGCCAGGTGGAGTGACGACCTGCGAAAGGCTGCTGGTAGAAGCTGGATGCGTCTAGCCGAGGACAGGGCGCAATGGCGCTCACTGCGGGAGGCCTATGTCCAGCAGTGGACTGCTATAGGCTGATGATGATGATGATAGACACACACAGCTACAAAAAGAACTGTATGATTGCACAAAAGGAGAATGAAATGAGTCCTGCTGTGCTTCTTCATCAATGAATGAATCAATCATTTAATAATATTGTAAATCTGTTTAAAAAAATATATACCTCGTTGAGTTTCTTGCCGGATTCTTCTCAGCAGAAGTTTTTCCGAACCGGTGGTAGATTTTTTTGACATTCATAAGTGCTTGTTGTAGCCTAAATTGAATAAAGATATTTTGACTTTGACTTTGACTTTGAATGTGTCATTACACGAGATGTTCTTGTGTGCGTGACCTCAACTCTGGTGGCGCTGCCTATGCGACCTTCTAATGCGCGCCCTGGCAATAAGCTAGATTCCTACAAATCCACCTAATATTATAAATGCGAAAGTTAGTCTGTTTGTTTGTTACCTCACGTCTAAGGCTGAACCGATTTAAGTAGATGAAGTTAGGTTTACAGATTGGTTTGACTTTAGGATAGTTTTTATCCCGGAAAATGGCATGGTTCCCGCGGTATAGCGATGAACGAGTTCTACGCGGACGGAGTCACGGGCAACAGGCTATACAATTATAAAACACTCAAGACTCGAGAGAAAACTTCCGTATTTTTTATGCAAATATTTTCCCTGACCGGGACTCGAACCCGGGACCTCAAGCTTCAAAGTCAGCTGTTCCCTAACCACTGGACTCGGCCATCAATATTTATGACCGTGATGCAGTACATAAATTACTGGCACTTGAGGTATCCCATCTTAGGCCTCTAGGTTAGCAACGCATCTGCAATACCCCTGGTGTTGCCGATGTTTATGGATGGTGGTGATCTTTTACCATCAGGAGACCCACTTGCTCGTTTGCCATCCAGTCGAATAAAAAAAAAGATCAGGGTACTAGTTCGTACATTCCCAGTCGTACTTTTTGGGACGGACAATAATGCACCCACTGTGCTACTGACGGAGAGATAAATAGTTACCCTTGACCTTTGCTATCCTTATGTAAACCAATGTAATAGCATTGTTTAGTTCACATCTCAACTGTCGATTACGACGCCACTCTGTCAAACGTGTGAACTTTAATTAATGAGCCAACATGGAACCATTTCACAGTAAACGTCATAGTGATATCCCATTAATTAACAAGGAAATCGTAATGACTTTTCCTTAGAAAAGATTCCATGGCGGCTCATGAATTAAAGTCCCTGACCGGACAACGTAGGGGCTGCGTTATCGGAGACCCTACCCTAGTTAGTTCTAGCCCACTATACATTTTGTTTTCTTCTTTTTAGCATTTTTTAAGGCAGTCGGGTTTTTAGGGTTCCGGAGCCAAAATGGCAAAAACGGAACCCTTATAGTTTCGTCTGTCTGTCTGTCTGTCTGTCCGTCCGCGGCTTTGCTCAAGGACTATCAATGCTAGAAAGCTGTAATTTTGCACGGATATATAAGTAAACTATGCCGACAAAATGGTACAATTAAAAAAAAATTTTTTTAGGGTACCTCCCATAGACGTAAAGTGGGGGTGATTTTTTTTCTCATCCAACCCTGTGTGGGGTATCGTTCAATAGGTCTTTTTAAACCATTAGGCGGTTGCTAAAACGATTTTTCGATTCAGTGATTTGTTTGCGAAATATTCAACTTTAAAGTGCAAATTTTCATTAAAACCGAGCGTCCCCCTCCCCTCTAAAATCTAAACCGGTGGGTGGAAAAATTTGAAAAAAATCAGGATGGTAGTAAGTATATCAAACTTTCAAGGAAAACTATAACGGCTAAGTTTGCTTAAGAATTATTAGTAGTTTATGAGTAAATAGCAGCTTAAGGTATAAAATATACCTAAACTTGGAAGATTCTTTGTATAAAATACGAAATCCTTAGAAAAAAATTACTTAATTTTTTCGTAATGGCGTACGGAACCCTATTTTGGGCGTGTCCGACACGCTCTTGGCCGGTTTTTAAATCTAAGTATAATGAGAGAAAATATTTTTCAGCACATTACATTTTCAATAAACTAAAGCAATTACCTATTTTGCTCACCCACGCACTACTTTATGATAGCTATGTTCATGCAAGAAATGTGTGTTTATGCAGTTTCTCCACCTCTACAGTTCTACACTGAACGGTTAAGATGAGCTCTGGCTGAGTTTGAAACATGTTAGTGTAGTGGTGGTGGTGATAGTTGGGTTTGTGTGATTTGTGTGTGTTCTTACCGTGTGGAGGTGGGGGAACTGCATGAACACACATCTGTTATATAAACGTAGATATCATAAGTTCGCGGGTGAGCAAAGTAATTGTTTTAGTTCATCAATAAATTACATTAGGTACATTCAATTTTGACAAAATTCGCTTTGGACAGTGCTAATTTTGGTCCAAATGCAAAATAGTCATGTGGACGATTTTCCATTTGGACGGTCAAGGACTAGTTCATGAGTCGCCATGGAACCATTTCACAGTGAACGTCATAGTGACATCGCATTAATTAACAATGTAATTCGTAATGACCTGTTACTTTGAAAAGGTTCCAGGGTGGCGCCAAATATGCGGTCTACCACCCTAAAGTTAATAATCGTGTCATAAAAGTTCTATCTCAAAAACGGCTAAACCGATTTTGATAAAACATGTCTAAGAAAGAACCCTCGCTAGATAACCTGATTTTAAATAAAAAATAAACCGCATTTAAATCGGTCCACCCGTTTAAGAGCTACGGTGCCACAGACAGACACACTAACACCATACCCCTTTTTTGCGTCGGGGGTTAATAACGCCAAGCCCAATAGACGTCTGTCACTTTGAAAGTTCGACTTTAGCGACATATTCATGTGATAGGAACTCACTATTTGGCCGATGGTGCCTCTGAATGACAGTACATACCTTACCTACCTAGTCTAAATACTCCAACGGTTCGATGACCGGTGACCGGTGACGGCTGTTTATTGGTTGTTTACCTACCAAAACCTTTCACAATACACACGTGTTTTCAAATTTTCGGGATGACCTTTAGTCAACAATTGACTTTCCTTCATTCAATTGAAATTTATAATAAACAGGGTTTATTTAACGTAGCTATTGTTGGATCCTCGAAGAGACCAGTTGTGTTGTGATCCGTCGAGGGAGCGGGCGTTAGTAGAGGATGAAGTTTCAAATGCTGCTTGTCTTGTGTGTGCTTGTGTCGGTAAGTAACTTCAACTTCGAACTGTTAACATCCAAGGCCCGTTTCTCATAGCGTCCGTACACCATAAGGCACTTGTCCCACCGCCGACGATGAGCGAGAAGCGAGCAGAGCGAGTAACTAGAAACGAGTGGGCCAGCAGTGAAAACCGAGTGTTCGAGCACGACGGGCGATTACTCGCTCCACTCGCTCGAGCCGGGCGGTCGCCAAGCTAACAGGGCTGAGCAAGTATCGCTGAGCTAGTTTAATAGCTCTTGTCGCTGCGACAAAAGATGTAAGAGCGAGTTCTCGCCGGCAGTGTGAACCGCCAGCGATCAACTATTAATAATATATATGTCTCTTTTACTCACACAGGATCTTATATCTTTTGTTCGTTTCTTGAGCGAGAAAATAGTCGATAGCCAATCGTTTCCTCGCCGGCGGTAAGACAACTGCCTTAGACCCGTTTCTCGTAGTATCCATATGCCATAAGATCCGTTTCTCATTTTCCGTATTGTAAAAAGGTTTCACAAATACACATACCTAGTTATTAACAACGGGTGTTTTGGAAAACGGATATCAAGAAAAACGTATCTTTTGGGAGAAGCACATTTTGAGAAACGGATTATTTAGGAAAAGGTAGTGACGGGAACGGATGTTTTGGGAAACGGACAGAACGTTCCGAAAGGTGCTAATCCAATCCATCACACCGCTTTCTTTCCCACCCCATCTCAATAGCTGGCAGTCTACAGTTCGTTTCTTGCGGAAATTTTTGCCACCCACGGTGAAACCTTGGAAGCTTGCAGCACCAGTATTTCCGGACCGGTACAACTGATCTTCAAAAGCCAACTCTTTTCTCAAAGGGCCGGCAACGCATCCATAACTCAACTTATGTTATGGGTGTTCAATTGTTCATTTTGGGCGGTGATGGCTTATCCCCCTGTCATATAAAACAAAAGCTGTTTCACATTAGAAGGGTGCGTATCAACATACATAAAGTTTAAAGAGAATAATGGACGAAACACATAAAGGTCATTTGATATATAGATTTTTATGAAATAAACTGAACCTCAACCAATCTGTACACATGTAGCACGTTCACAAAAGTTGGCAATATCAAAAGTTTCACCGGAAATAAGTATTATCAATTGTTAGTTTAATTAAAATGATATCAAACTAATAATCACACAAAACTGGAGCACGGAATACTAAACTTAAATCAAAACAATACAATACAAAAAAAAAATTACTACAAACTAAAGCCACGACCGTTATTTCGTCCATTATTCTTTATGCACTTTATTTATTTTGACACGTTCCTCTAGGTGCAGACGCAAGATGCAATTCAACCTCCTGAAAATAATCCTGCCCGCTTTGGGTCCAATTTTGGGCTTTACCGGGATGACAACGGTGTCGAATGTATAGTCGATCAAGTAAGTGCTTTGCCTATTTCTGCCAGTTTGCACATTAGCAAAAACCGGATTATGAACCTTATTCTGCCCTCAGGAGGCAAAAGGCCGTATTTAAAAAAACACTTTTGTACCATTGTGTAACTATAGGCTACGTATACACTATTTGATACTTCGCACGGCATTATGCATACGAAGTCCAAGACATTCTGCGTCAGTAAGAAAATCACTTAAAATCAAGTGTTTTTTTTGACATACCGCCTTTTGCCTTTTGTGGGTAGTATTGCCATTAAAGGACCCCGGTTGTTTCTGGCAGTGGTCTCGACTCGAACGTCATGGTGCGAAATCGGTAGAGCTGTCCACTAAAATCGGTATTTCTGTACCTATTCGAAATCGGTAGGTTGACAAAAAACATGCAATTCAATCTGATTCTTTTATTTATCGAAAAAAAAACTAACAGTCTCATTTACATTAAACACACTTATTTAAATACAATATTTTTTTACGATCATTAGGATCTATCAATTGTATAGGTAGTCTTGGGCCATAGCTGCGGTCATCTTGGATTTTTTTCCAAGTCATAAACGTGGTAGAAGTATAATCGGGAAGTTCGAGACCACTGGCCCTGTACTATGCATAATTCGAACTTGGTATCTTGCCGTCGCTTACGCTAATATTATTTAATACGAGAGTGAGAGGAACAGTACGATATGAACTTCGATTCCCGAATTTCGTAGTCAGGCTACTACTACAAAATTCGAAAATCGATGGGTGGGGGCCTTGGTTTCTTTGTTCAATCAAATCTAATTATTTTTTCTTTTTTCAGTGCTTGGTGCGCGTACGCGGTGGACCGCTGACGAGGGGCCACGTCGCCAACAGGGGGCGCGAGGGGCGGAAGGTGCCCTCCCGGCTGCCGTTCCTAGTGCGCCTGCCGCCCAGCACCACTCCGGTAACCATCATTCCCAGCCTTTATCGTTCCACTGCGAGCACAGCCCTCTCAAAATGGCTTCGGCCATAGTTCCCATGCGGACCCAGTGCGAATGGGAACTTCAAGCAGATTTGTGCAGGTTTCCACACGATGGTTTCCTTCGCCTTAAAGCTCGTGGTCAATTTCAAATCGAATCGAATTTCGATTTCGTAACCAATTTATTTAGCTAAAATACAGGGTGGTGTAAAATTATGGGTGCCCTAGACACTGCTTTAAATTCTTTAGCTATAGCTCATTTTTCTTTAAGGAAATATTCCGTTATTAAATAAAAAAAAGTGCATTCAAAGATTTTCTAAAATAAATTAAATGCGTTATTCGGAGGTATTCAAATTGATAATACAATTTCATAATCTGACGGGAACGAGTTGCCAATTGACGATTTTTTGCTTCTTTCGGCACAATGTTTCTTTTCTTTCTTCCTATTTAATATATAAGATTATGTAAGGTGGTCTTATTTTTTTTCGATGGTAATTTATTTTTCTTGTGCCAAATTTTGCCAAATACATTTATTTTTTCTTTCTTTCTTTCAATCAGTTGAATATTATTGCGTGTGTTCCCAGTGCCAGCAGCGGATCTGCTTTGGGCGCATGCAAACTCGGCTTCCATTCCTCGCCCTTCCACAAGAGCTGCAAACCACTACGCAGGTAATTGATTCACACTATTTGACATTATGTTACCAGACAAGCAAAATGAAAATATTGTAGCTAATGACTAGACTACTGTACCACAAATATTAAAAATTATATTTATTAAGTACCTTTTAACCTATATTTGGTTTAGAAGAATCTCATTTCCGTAGAATTTACATCGCATTTACTGTTTTGTCTTAAAGTATTGTTTTGTTTAAATATTGTTTCATATTGTCCCCGATAGTAACAAAAAATAGCATCTCATAAAGGGATTAGGTTTTAGTTTATAATCAATCACGCTAAATAAATGAGTACGATTGAGAAAAACATTGCGTCCAGTCATGAACATGTAGACACATCGTTATAAAGTCAGTTAAGTCTGGTTTAAATATCAGTGTGGTTAAGTTCAAGGGTTCCTTTATCAGTCACCCACCATTTTTTTGGATTTAACTCTCAAAACAAAATCATATAGGTATTTTTATCGTCGCTTTTGTACCTATTATGTCCAATTACATTATTAGTTATCTGTAAAACATGTTTGTACCCCCTTGGCGCTTACAACCAGGTTAGGAACCATTAGTTTAGTTATAAAAAAATAAAAATTCTCCTGCTATGTGTACAAAAAGAATATTCTGTCAATATAAAAATCAAAATGCAAAATATTGTGACGGATTTGACATCGCACTGAAAAAAAAAAATGAGCCCATCAGTATATATAGACTGCACGACTGAGATAATGATAAATTTATTTTACCTAAACTATATGTCTATCTGACACTTAAGTTACGTTTCCATGTGGTCTGTTTGCAGCCACCAGCGCTGCCAAAGCTGGCGCTGGTAGTTTACGAAAGCGAGCCCTCGCGGCTGCCCGGGCTCGTGCGCTGTCCCGCTGTCAAACAGACCACGCATATGGTACGTACATAATAATCTGACAATGAAGAATACATACAAAGACAACATTTGCTTAGCAACTCGTAACTGTCAGATTCTTTAGTGTTTACCTACATATGGCAACAGTTTTACGAGTATACAATATTCATTAGGTATTTATTCCTTTTTTACTTCTTCGTGTGTATATGCATAGTTAGAACTTACTGTTTTCCTACAGTACAAGGTCACTTACAAAGAGAATTTGTTTCTTCTTTTAACACCTTAATATAGCCATCTGTGTTTTCTTACGCGGTGGGATAAGTTCATGATTGCCAATGATTTTCTCATAATTAAAAAAAGTCGGTTGGAAAAAAGATAGAGACTGTTTCACCCGCTGAGACGGTTCAGTTAAAATAACACGAAAATTATTTAAACTCATATCAACTACCAATATTAAATTAATTGTTTGTAGACAACCTTCCAACGGAACATTGAGCAAAAAAATTCTAAAAAACGCGTTTCAAGAAATATTTTCGAAGCATATGCAAGAGAACAGGGAATTCCGGAACATGGCTCGGTGGAAAGAATGGAAATGATTAAACAAATGCGAAGTCGATTTTCAAATGAATATTGGACATCTGCCGTTTTTGAAGATCTAGTAAGTACTGAGATATTTATAGACTTTTTTTTCTAATCATGGATCACCAATGTATAAGTACATAACGTTAGCTTGAATCAATCACGGTTTTACCATGGGACTGATATTACGACCAAACAATACTTTAAGACAAAACAATAAATATGCGATGCTAAAGATTTCATAGCCTCGACAGACTCGCGTGGAGAGTTCACAAGAAAAGTAAAGCGAGACTGATGCGTAGTTACTTCTCGTCTTATTCTCATGTTCTCAATCGATGATAATTTTTTGTGTTTCAAAGTATTGCACGAATGAGGAAGAGTTCGCGAAATTTTTCTATGAACCTTTTCACCGTCAATCTGTAGAAGCTATTTATAAGCTAATGCACGTCACATATTCAGAGTGAGAGGGGTAACTTTTCATTAAACATTTCATAGTAAAATAATAGTTATAAAACTAAAAAATACCCTTAAATGGTAAACTGAAATAAAATAGTTAAAAAAAAAATACTTAATATAGAAAATATGACGATGTATGTGAAAGAGCGTGGGATGCGCAACATCAGCTGTTAAAAAGATAAAGTTGACATGATTACCTATTATAAAAAAAGGTACAACAAAGCACCCCGATTAGTCCGGTTTACCATTAGTGTTTTTTTTTTTAATTATACTTAACTTATTTTACATTTCAGTTCAATTTGAGTTCAATTTGCTGTAAATTCATATTGTAACAAGTCTGAATTCGGCTAGGTTTCGTAATTGTGTCTTGGAGTACCAGTGCCTGCCTGACTGCTCCATCATCAGACCCTGATACCATTAACTATTCTTGGTTAATCTGTCATCTCCCAGGATAACAGGATCAAAGGAATTTTTTGCACAAATTTGTGCCTCTGGGAGAGGACAGGTTAAAGTACATCCAAAGACTAAAAAGCTCTAAAAATGGTTAAAAAATAACTCTTTTTTTGTGTTGAAACATGCCTAAATATTCTTCATTGTGCTTTCTTTTAGTACATCAAAAGATTAAAACTTAATTTTCACTTTCAGATTGACGATTCCGATACTAATTTGGACTACGATACTCAGATTGAATCAGGAACTGATTTAGACGACGCACAATATTTAGAAAATGAAGACTTAGAGAAATCGGATAGTAATGCATATTCAGCAATTGATGCAGAAGATGTGGCACCAATGACGCTAAAACCATTTGAGAAAAAAACAGACGTTAAACTGCAAACTAGACGACCAAAAACTAAAAAAGAAGCTAAAAAGAAGTCTTTATCGTCGCCGTTAGACGTAGCATTCGCCATAGGTAAACAAGATGACAAAGACACAAGATTCAAGCGATACAAGGACGATTTAGAAGCATTTGGGCATTACGTTGCAACTAGTTTACGTAAACTTAGTGATAATAATATTATAAATGCTCAAGATGAGATTCAAGCAATACTATCGAGGTATAAAGTGAGAAATTTGAAAAGGACTGTCTATTACGACCTCTTTAGTTAGCTTTTTGTCTAGCTAGATTTAATGCAACTAATAATAGTGCTAATATTATTTTCTAAGTATCTTGCATTATTTTTTATTGATTAAAAAACCGAAATCATACTGAAGCCACTTAAAAGTTAAACAAAACCCTCCTTATTGTATAAAGGTAGTGAAATGACATTATTTAGTTTAATTTTATTTTATTAATTGATTTATTATTGATATGTAATTTAGCTTAATTTAATTTTGAATTTTGTAATGACATGTATTTTTAATATTCATTGTAATGCAATTAATAAAATAAAGATAAGTAGTTACTTGACTATTAGTAAACATCGAATAAATGCATTTAACTATTATTTGAGTTCTTTTAGTTACAATTTAATAAAAATGAAAATATTTTTTAATCGTTTCCTAAACTTTAATTAAAAAGCAAATCAAAGTGCATTTTAATTGTATTAATATTTTTTCTGCCCTTTTTACTTAAATTTCGTTTTTTATATCGTAAAAACTGCTAAATTTCGTTAAGTAGCTAACAATTTTTTTCATAGAATAGAAGTCAACTTTTAATAATTCGTTTGAAAATAGGACTAATAGTAACAAGATATGACTTCCTACTGCCTACATTTTGTATTTTATTTTGTACAGCTAAAGCTCCTCAAAGCTAGAGTAATTAATTAGGCTGTTAGATTCTAAAACAGTGACAGATACATCTTTGGCTTTATTTACACTTTTCGTCACACAACGGAAGGGGTCAGTTGTTGGTCAGTTTATTGCGAAAATATCCTTTTTGAAAAGTAAGAGAATGTGAAAAGTATGTATGATTTCTGCCCAATAAACGTTTGTTCCAAGTGTCTAATTTTTTAAGTTATTTCTAGCAATGGAGTACAAATATTTTGAATAGAATAATAAGTGATTCTACCGTGTCAGATTTTAACTGTAGGGGTGACATCAAATAAATCTCAAATACTTCTGACATCGAAATAAAAATCTGACGTTTCAAGCGGCGAGCGTAGTACTGAAGGGTTGAAAAGCTGATAAGATAATTGCTAAAATAATCTCAACTGATTAAGGTTTTGTTTGGCAAGAGCCGATATGAAATTCCCATTGCAATCATTTATTATTCGACGATCAAGTTTATTTAAAAAGTCCAGTTAAACGTACTGTTTCCATAAATGCATGGTGCAAAATGATACTAATGAAATAGGACACATCCTACCACAAGTTAGATAATACTTTGCAAGATTCGACTTTTTTATCACGACTCATTAAATTACCAACTCAAAAGTACACTAAAAGAGCGTGTACGTAGGGAAATTGTACACATATTTTTCAGGTGCTTTTAGGCACTTGTCCCACCGCCGACGATGAGCGAGAAGCGAGTAGAGCGAGTAACTAGAAACGAGTGGGTGAGCAGCGAGAAGCGAGTGTAGTTTTGTCGCTGGCTGTAAGCGAGTGTTCGAGTGCGACGGGCGATTACTCGCTCCACTCGACTCGCTCGTGCGGGTCGGCCGCCAAGCTGACATCGCTGAGCAAGTATCTATAGTTTAGCGAGTTTTATAGCTCTTGTCGCTGCGACAAAAGATGTAAGAGCGAGTTCTCGCCAACAGTGTGAACAGCCAGCGATGTACTATTAATATATGTGTCTCTTTTACTCACACAGGATCTTATATCTTTTGTTCGCTTCTTGAACGAGAAAATAGTCGATAGCCAATCGTTTACTCGCTGGCGGTGAGACAACTGCCTTAAGCGGGAAATTATTAATTGCACATCAAATAATTAATTGCCTATCAATTTATTCTCATTATTTATATACCTTTGTACATCAATACATACGTAAATTATTTCAATACAAATAAACTAAATGTTTAGCAAAACTAGTACTGCAGATAATTCGAAAATATACATCAACACAAACTATACAAAAATACTACAATCGCATCAAAAATACTGACTCCACAGCAAATCAACTAGAGCGTGCGTAGATGATACTCATTCTTATAGCAAAATAACTTTTACTGTCAATTTGGCACCGGAAAATCAGGTACGACGACGAGCGGAGCGAGGAGGAGCGTTAGGTACAATTGCAACCACAACGCGCGAGCCGAGCGAGCAAAGCGAGCGCGCCGCAGCAGCGGCCTTCGAAGCGCCACAACCTTATTTATTTAGGAAATAATTTGGTCCCACTAGTGCTGGTTATGTAAAAAGTATATACATGCTGAAAATAAATTTATAGGTAATTATATACATAGGTATTTGATGTGCAAAAATAGAAGCTAAGTATATTAAAAAAAAAGAGTTATAAGGTATGATGTGCGTTAGTCATTATTAGCTGTGCAATAATAAAAACGCTTTACTTGAAGATAAATAGCGGTACGCCACGAATATAATTTGCAGTTTATTACGTAATATTTTGAGTGGAGTATTTTGCTGTGCAATCAGTAATTTTGATGTGAATTCAGATATATTTTTTTGGATAAAAAGGACCTTTTTTGATGTGCTTTTAAATACTACCCCTTTTAAGCAAACAAGAAGTAACATTTGTAACGTGTGGTGTCAACCACAGGCAGGGCGCGGCCGGCGCGCCAAGGACCTACCCGTCATCGGCCGCATCAGCAACTCCAGCGACTTCTACAACAGCGACATTTCCGACTTCAGCGACATGGGCAACATCAGCGGCGACGAGTTCCACAGCAACACCAACATCAGTGGCATCGCAAGGACCAACGATATCGCTAACATTGGCTCTGTCGCTAACACCAGTGACGCTGGCAACATGAGCTATACTGGCGACAGCGATGTTGACTTTCTTCTCAAAATTGCTAATGACAAAAAGAGTGACAACACTGGCGACAGTGACGATGACTTCCTCGACAACAACGCTGTCATCGATAACACCATGATATCATCAAAAATCACAAAAACCAGTGGCAATAAGGTCGCCAACCGCGACGGCCAACACGAAGTAACCCTTCCCTTCGAGTCGGACTTTGACGATAATCACGAAAACTTTTCGCCTTTGCATGAGGTAAAGACATTGTTATTATTTTAACTGGCGTACAAAACAACAATATTAAATTAGCAACTAACAATTAAATTATAATTAAGTATAACCATTTATTACACGGTGTTACAAAAATATCCGTAAATCGAAAAGGGTTAAATAGCCCATTATAAAAAGTCCATTTACAATATTTAAAAAGCGCAGTACACTGTATGACTTACCGCCAAAAAAGTTTAATTCAATTTTTCATTGAGATAACTCTATTTTAGTAAAATTAAACAATAAAAATAATAATAGTACTTTTAGTCCTATGGATATTTCTTATTTTCTTAATAAATTATTTATTTATAAAACAATAAAAAACTACACATCGATTTTAGAGCGGGCACGAATGGATTGAACAAAAGCAATGTCGCTTATATATTTTTGTTAGAAAATGACAGATCCATGACATTTACAATCAACTGCTCGTCACCTTTGACGAAAGATGACAACCAACTCTTTATTGTTAGTACAATAAATAAGAAACAAAATTGACACACAATATGAAATTTTCATATTTGTGTGAAGTGTATTCATATAGGTCAGGGTTTCTCAAACTTATGGCTCCACGTACCTGTTAAAGTTTCTAGACGATAGCGAACCCCCCCCCCCTTTAAGAAAGTAATAAAATTGACTGTTGGAGAAACTAAGGTTATTTTTATTTCAAAGTCAAAGTCAAAGTCAAAGTCAAAATATCTTTATTCAATTCTTATCTTATCTTTATTTCAATTAGCATCATAATAATGTATATTATTTATTTAAATAAAAGGTAACAAATATAGCTAAGAATCATCTTGCCCACGAAAATACAAACTGAAACAAACAACAACAAATAACAAACAAATAAGTAACAAATTTGGAGTTGGAATTAAAAACACAAAAAGACTCCAAAAACCAATCTTAATCATCTTGCTAGTCTTGCAGCCTCGTGGTTTTTGGAGTCACGTAAACCTTGACGCGAACCCCCTACCGTCGAATAGTGAACCCCTACCCCACTTTGAGTAACCCTGATATAGGTAACACACATACAATATGTATTATTCAATATAAATGAAAGTAACGTGTATGTGCCTCCGTCCGCGTAGAATTCGTTTATCGCTATCCCGCGGGAACTATGATTTTTTCAAGGATAAAAACTATCCTTTGTCCTTCTCCGGGACTCATGGCGTTAGTATCGTGAGTCCGTTTGAGATTGACAATCGCAAGCAAGACTCACGTCAAATGGTCCTCTCGATACTAACGCCATCTAGCGACAAAACCCTGATTATATCATTATTAAAACAGAATCATGCATTATAAATCATGTTTTCAGGAAATTCACTCGTCCACGTACAAGTATAAAAAATGGGAAGACTTCTTCGGCAATCATACGACTATACCGACGACGGCCGAAATTACACGGCCGTCCTCTTGCCCGTACTACAAGACGTCCAGCACGGCAGCGCCAACCAAGATGGGGATGCCACACCACGCGTACAAACAGTATGATGCTACAGAAGCCCCGTGCTTGGATTATTACAATCCGATTTATGACCTGGTTATGACGATGTGTGGGCATGACTTCACGGACGACACGGACTTGACCTGCAGGGAACGCTTCTTGAACGTGGGGCCCAATGCACCACGAAGTTACGATCCATCCTTCGGATACTATTGACAGAAAGCAAATCTTTATCATCGTTCAAACGAGTCGATTGTGTTTTTTACTACGAGTAGTTATTGTTTTTAAATGTACTTTTGACTATATTTTAGGTTCGTTGTATTGTACAATATTAAAGAAAAGACTGTAGCTAGTGTTATTCCACAATGAGGGCTATCGCGAATGAATTCGCCGCTAGAGGCGCTAGTGTAGCGTGAGGTCTCCGAAATGTCAAATCTCATAGTTCTTGGGTGAGCTACGCGGGTTTATTTATATTTAGAATAATTTTGTGAATATTTTGCATTACCTGAAATTAATTATGGCAATTATGCGTTACGGGGCAATGAATGTCTGTGTTTTGAGACAGTTTTGTCTTTCGGAAACTTTTGTCCTCCCTTTTTTTCCGAACAAAACGGGACTAAGCAACAATGTGGTTGCTGGATATTTTTATGGTACGGTTTTAAGGTGTAATAAATATGATTTTAATCTAAACTTTGTTTTAGCGCCCGTAATAACAGACTCTGAAAGCCACACTTAAAACCTCACGCAACAGTGCGCCATCTAGTGAGACAAAAAACGATAGCCCTCATTAGCTTTATTCACATAATTCACAATACAGAGCAGTAAAACACACACAGGGCGGAAAGATTGTTCGTTCGCCTGCCCGCGCCAAAAGCCAACTAACTCCACTGACATCTCTCGCGAGCTGTCAAAACTATAAAAACGGCGCGCATGCAGGCGACCAGCGGTTGTAGACCCGCGGCTCAGTCAGTTATGAAGCGAGTCGGGGGTCTTCCTCGATTAGCTCTAGGCGGGAGCTTCGTAACGTCAGTGTCACACGCTATAAGACATACTTTTTTTGATACTATTATCTGTTAAATCTAAAATACATACGGTTGAAATTTATACAGTTGAAATACCGGCAATTATCCTTATAATGCATTCAAAATAATAAAGTCAGTACCACTGTTCTAAATCGGCATAAACTTGAAATGCGTGGCAAAATTATTAATACAACTTCATAATGGTTCTTAGCTATGCCACAAGGCATATTCATTAATGCATACGGCAAAATTATTCACCATATGTTTTCGTTATGGGAAAAATAACTAACACTGAATCTTCACAACTGAAAAACTATATTACGAATTCTTGCCGGCCGACCGCGGCAACTCGCTTCGTCCAGGCTCGTGCTTGTTTTGGTCGATTACCTCCGCTCCTTCGCTACGTCGTCGTCGCACCTAAAGTTCCTATTCTTAATGATCAGATTAATTTAAAATGAATCTAAGACAATACCGATTTCGATAGTCGGTTCTTGAGGTTAGGTTTAGGTTAGCAGTTTTGCAGGCGGAAGCGCCTGAACTACCCTGAATACCTCCGAGCGGAGCTCCGTCGTTGTCTTAAAGTCAATTTTTCAGAATTAAACATGTAAATTTAACATGCGAGCAGAACGTAAATAGACTAACCGATGATTGACTAGGCATTTATATCGGTATGTATTTTGCCGATCATGAAAAACCTACTATAGATTTCTGAATTGATATCCCTATTATTATTGCTGATTTTATATATTCTGCATTACATTGTGAACTTAGCAATAAGAAATTCTTCGAACCAGTAGTTAAAAAGTGTTACAATTTTGACAATAATTATTTTAGAACAAATTGAACAAGTTGTCAGTTACAACTGTATGTACTAAACCGATACCTTTTTAATTTTCTTATAATCTACGGCCATTTTATAGGTAGCGATCTGTTCACTCACGAACGGCCACTCCTTATAATTTATAAAGTATCCGTGACAAGTCTATGTGCGTAGCTCGAACGTTCCTCAAATCGTAAGCGTCACGCCCACTTGACGTGTAGTACGAGGTTTCTTGACATATGATAAATGGCTGTGGATTAACGCCCTTCGTGATTGAACAATGACTGGATACCTACTTATGTTAAATTTACCAACTAACAAACTCGCTCCATTTTCTCCGTCAGAGAAACCCTGTTTTAATAAATATGTATACTGAATAATCTTAACAAAATAACAACAAACAATTGACAAATAAAAACAAATATAGATGCACAGAAAAAAACCAGAAGTAAGAAGCACTGGGTGTAGTCCTGATTCCTACCGTACTATACCGCTACAGTCACTGCTGGTCAACGGTACAGACACGAATTTCCCCTAAGTATGCATCTCTCAGCGTTTGTTTCTTATTTAGCCACTTAAGCAGTGACGCTAGCGACATCTATACCGTAGCCCTCATCGAGAAACTTTCGGCACTCCATTGGAACCAACCGCTCACCCGGACAAGAGATGTCGTCACTAAGCATCAAATTAAAGATTGTTTTTGGAATCTTTTTGTATTTTTTATTCAATTCCAAATTTTACTTTTACGGTCATCCTGTACTAAAACCTTAATGAAAATACAAACTGAAATATAGATGCACAGAAAAACCAGATAAATAAGACCAGCACTGGGATATGTTCTTGCCTTATAAGAAGAGCACTCTTCCTATTAGTGGCAACTTAGGTCGGTTACCGTTTTATTAAGATAGAAGTAAACCAAAACGCAGAAATAATACTTAATTAAAACTATATTAAAAACTAAACTATATCTAAAAAAGGCCTGCGGCATTGTGCCGAAGATGCTGGCAGCATTTCGTCGTTGAATCGCCAGGCTAATTCTTTGAGCGAGGTAGCTGCCAGCTCTTCCTCTTCGGTCACCGGTGGCATCTATAAGCCTCTTCGAAATCTCTTTGAAGAGGCTTAGTGCTCCTGGGCCCCATTAGTTACCATTACTTACCATTCGTTTTTGTAATATAATGTTATAACAGTTAGATACCATGATTTTGTAGCTTAGTTTCTAATGTTACACATAAAAATAAAATTGTTAAGTTAATTGAAAATGTATGTTTTCCAGATGAAAATTTTATCGTTTTTTATTAGTGTGTCTTGAAATTATTGCCGTACAAATCGAAAAACCTATAGGGTACTGTGCCCAAATGATTGCCTGGAATAGATCGCTTTTAAGTGATAAGACCGCCTATTGTCTACACTGTATTTTGTGTTCATATGTAAATTTTTGTAAGAATTTTGTACTGATTTGTAGTGTGCAATAAAGAATATTTGTATTTTGTACTTCCGGTTGTCTTAGAAACTTGCAATTTGGTATGAATTGTAGAATAATCTAACACTATTAATTTTTTATCGCTGTCTGTATAATTATATACATGTCACTATCTAAAATGAACACACTGCTTAAATTTTGCTTGTGAGAGGGGCTCTACTAACACTGGATATTCATATAGATACTAGATACCTACGAATTTTCACGGAACTCCCGGCGCGTGAGTCCTATTCGCGCTTGGCGGTGATGCAGACCAGATATTAGCCATTGTCTCACCTGATCAAGACTTAAGATGTAATTACTCACAAATGTACTTATCTGGAAAAACAGGGAACTGAACCGTTCAATAACAGACCACAGAGTAAAAAAGAAATAAATAAAAAACCATGTCAAAAATTTACTTTTATTAAAAACACGACGAGGATGATGAGATGATGTCCTCCCAGACGTATCCGTTTTTCG